>NW_019214228.1:0-110630 GCF_002532875.2 Varroa jacobsoni
ATATAAAGTGTTCCTTTCGTGTCTATTTACGTTTGTTAAGAAAAGTAGGATTATTTAGGCTATTTGGTGACTAGCTAGGACAATAGAAGAAGGGATATCAGAGAAATTTTTTTTTTGCTGTTCTGATCAGCTACAGTATAGTAATGCTCGAATATTGAAATAGATGGTGTGGTTCAGCGGTTAGTGGGTGATAAATTAGACAAAGACCGTAATTATAAATTTTAAATGCTAAAATATATTGAAATCTTTATATTTTATCATAGGTTAATCCTAGTGCGTAAACCAATAAGCCCGTTAGCACGTTAGAAAAATCGTATTGTGTGAGTCCGATTACTCAGCTAGTGACTAATAGTATTCTATTACTATAGGGTTTTCTATTATAATTTTAGCGGCTAGAGTAAGAATACTATTCCACTTTTTGCAGATGTTTAATGTGATACGGACTCGCTTGGTTCCATTGAGTCCTTATATCAGACATGCCTTTTGCGACCGACACCTGAGTCGGAACATGACTTTGTTCCTGACCACAGAATTTTGTTAGACTTCGGTTGCTTATCGTTTAAACTGAGTCCGAATACAGAGACCGTGACTAGGATCGCCTAGGCCTTCATAGCGATGTAACGGGTTTTGCAAAGGTCAGACATTACACGCCAGACTCAGTTGAGAGCTACAAGGACAGTCCTTATACTCCCTATAAATCGGGCGCTTCAATGTTAACCCTTATGATGATATTTTACAGCGTTCCTTTTTATGCTTTAAGCAACCTCCGTTGCCATACTATAAGATCATGTTTTCGAAGCTATTTTTGGCAAACAATAACTTTATTCACTTATGTGTTTTAGTTGTAGTAAGTTGTTTTTCTTTCTGACAAACAACTTGCTACAACTTTCTACAAAAGCTGATCTTATTGTAACGCAAAATTGCAACTTGCCTTGATTTTGTGCTGTATCTAAGGTAATTTCGAATAAAACTTTCATGGTCAGCATTGACTATACACTAACCATGATGACACGACACTCAGAACCAAGGTCAGAAAAAGGTCAGGCTGGACGACTTCGTAAAGATAGGTAACATAAAATAATTCAAATGTATCCTTTATTTTTGTAGACTTCCTTATTTTGCTAAGGAAGGAATAATCTAAAAGCTTGGCTAAAAAAGTATCCTGTAATGTTTCCTATTCTATGTTATTGCATACGTTCACATTATGCCGAAGTACACTAATACAATTACCCTTTGCATGTAGACATTCAACGGTCGATAACATTTCCATTGTTTATCGTTATTCTCTTATAACACCTAAGTGAAATGATGTAAGTTTCAGTAGCAGCAACGAGCAAAGCTCATTTGAAACGAAGAGCTAATATAATCCGCAAAAAAATATGCGGATTGTGAATTTAGCGGCTGGTCCGAGCACTTGACAACGGCAAATGTAACCGACCGATTATTGTTGGCCTGCTGTAAGTGGATTAATCTGTACCTAAATGAGTTGAACCAGACGATGAACATGCCATGTCATGGGGGACAATTTTAGTTCGCTAAGGTCCAGTGGTAGTATATTTAACGCGAAAGATGCAGGCGTGGCCTACGTTCGGAACCGGCTACAAACAAAATTTATCTTGGGCTAGAAGCCATGCGCCTGAAGCAACGTCGTACCAGACGTGAAGTTCGAAGCGTTTAAACGGGTTCGAATCTAGGTATAGATACACTTCGACCATCTAGTAGAAAATCGAATAGTACAGAGAGCAGTGCATATATATGGTAGTAGCAGTGTGTATATATATGGCACCCGTTTTTCAATGCAATTAATTTAAATTCCTTATATTGATCCCGCTTTCCTGTCTGATTTGTCAAGCAATGCTGCACAACGGCACCGAAGTCGTAGAAAGAACAGCGGAAGGTTAGCTACGGAAAAAACCATAGCGGCCTATCTCCTGTTCGACTATTATGTCCTGTACCCGCTTATAAAAATTAAAATAAATCGTCATCGAAAGTGATCATTATTATTCAATTTTTATGAATTTAGAAGAGATCTTAATTGATGCATGATGATGCTGAATTGTTTTATATAACATGTATTCGATGTAATTTCGACGCTACTAAGGGGATAATAGAATCATTTAACGTATTGCTGTGGGACCTCAGTGTTCGAGGGCCGCTAGTTGTAAAAACCTGCGATGTGTTTCAGAAATAGAACTGGGCCAAAAAAGTAATCACCCTCCAAAAAAAAATAAGGATCCACGATACAAATATTTAAGGGAAAAGCCGCTTGAGATCGTTATGAAAAATCATTTACGCAAATAATATCGATTAAGTTAATGCACTAAATAACATTGTTTTAATTAAGAACGCACACTTCAACAGAAATAATTCATAGAGAATTAGAAAAAGGAGGGTTCAAACAAAAATGACATACTTTTGCTATAAAAACTAGCTCTTACAATAATCTCGGTATAAATCTAATGAAAACTGTTGCCCTAAACACTAGAAGCAATACGTATTCCACTGAGAAACACACCAGCCTAAAAAATATTTAATATGCTATACCGGTACGATTTAATCCAATGATTAAACTGATTCATATTATTTTAGATAGATAAGATACTAAGAAATGTCTAAAGAAAAAATATTTACGATGATAATAATTAGAGAAGTTCAAAGTTATATACAAAACGATAGTTCTGACTAAATAAAGCGACAACATTAGGGGTGTTTTGGCAGCTTCGATATCGTAATTATAGCCGATGGTAAGATGCACAGAATGTGTAACTCCATAAAAAGGAAAATGAAATGTTCTTTCTTAGGAACATAACTACTGATAATGAGAGGTTAATAATATGTTTAATGTACTGTTAGGGCAAACAAAAGGAATGGAGATTCCAGCCACTTATGCTTATAACAAAACAAATGTTTAATCTGCAGCGAAGCAAAAGGCATATACAAGATACTTGAAAAAAGCTTATTGCTAAGTGTCTTCTGAGACTTGGAACATAGCAGGAACTAGAAAAATATTGCGGTACTATTTTTTGCAGTGTAATTCAGGCGTACATTGAACCGTTATAACTTAAATAAAACAGTTTATTAATACCCATTATGTCACATATTGAATTATTGCATGGTAGTAATTTAATGAACAATAATAAATAAATCATCATGCCCTTGTTAGCCTAATTATTTCACAACGACGGCTGTCATAGATTCAGACGTTCGGTATATGAATAGGTGCATCATATATGTGATAACACCAGAAGAAATAATTGGAAGCCTTAGGATTTCATGCACAAAAGGAAATTAAAAAATCATCAAAAGCTTCGTATAGAACACCCTGAAGTTTTTTAAGCATCTTCGGGTAAGATGGTCTTTTTGAAGTAATTCCGAGTCCTGCAGAGAAACTAATAGAGTGACTGCTACAGTTTGTTCCAGATTTAGCATTAACTTACGTGATTTCTCGAAGTCTTGTAAAGCATAAATACATTACTGATCTATGCGTTGCCATATTCTGGGATATAAAAATTTAAAGATTAACTTAATTATTTTGAAACTGCAAAGTAGTTAATTCTTACATTAAATGTGAGATCTTATAATGGTATACATAACACTCTCATTCTTATTACGCCTCCAATTAGTTTTTCCGTTCTAGTTATTGTTAATGGTAATAGCCCTTCCTATCGGGGACTGGAAGAGTGGATGGGAATGATGTTCTTGTTAAATACATAGATTTTCGGTGTTTTAATTAATTTCAGTAACGTATACATTGTCGGCTATCTATTTTAATTCTTTTTTTTTTTTAATATTACACTACCAGTTACTTGAGGCTCTCTAATTTTCAACATCGTAGTTCTTCTTCTTTCGTAATATATCCTGTAAATCTATAACGGCAACCAAAACTGTTGATTTAAGTTTTTTTTGTTCCTCCCTCACGGTTTTCCTTAGTACAAATCTGGAAATAGAACCCTGATAATTACGTCCGGTTTTATTGGGAAAGCACTAAAAAACTTTAGGACTAGATTCACTGTCTTGTTCGAAAACTCCAAGAAGCTCCCCATTATGTTCTTGAGTAGTTCCGCTGGCGATAATAAAACTGACATACACTTGAACATTCTCAGTTCCTGATAGCCCTTGCTATTTTATTTACTATCAACTTCGATAACCCGTTAATCCGAGATTCCCATGTCTGCGCTATTTTACGATGTCTTCGTTAATCGGACATAATGTTTCATATTTTCGTATAGTAGAGATCTAATAAGAGAAATAGAGATAGCTTTTGTGTATTTTGAGACCATCTACCTAATATTTTCATATTCAAATTTACTTGAACGCAGATTTGGAAGCGGCATGATATTTGTATCCTCGTAATGTTAGTAGGTTTTGCCAACCGATAAAGACGTTCTATTTTATCAAAGGTCATTGAAGAATCGTCTATTTAAATGGTCATAATTTTTAGAACACGGCGAAAGACTGTGCCCAAACAAATTTACGGAAAATAGCCCTATAAGTGTCGAAAACTTGTCATATGATAACCGATATAATTTATTTCTAATCTTGCAAAAAATGTTTACTTCCTGACTGAAAATACTTTCATGAAGTACGCACCATTTCTTAAACATATATATTGGTTCGCGTGGTCATAAATGGAAATTTTCGACTGTCAACCGCTAAGTCCATCTCCAATTCACTCCACCCTAAGCGTGAGTGCGTAATTGACTTCTCCCTATGGGATAAGTTAGTTTGGTTTCAAGGATTGCTTTCATCGCTAGTAACATATTTAAGGCTAATTAAGAATTTAGAAAAGATAACTTTGTTACTTAAGACTAATTATATTAAATAAGAGTTACTTATATAGCATCCATTAAGTAAATGTGTAACTTGTACAACAACATTCTGTCGCGTGTTGTAGTCAATTTGGGACAATGGATTTTAGTCTGACAAGGTTTCAGTAGCTTCTGTTCGAAAAACTTCCTTGTGCATCAATTATACTATTTAAGAGGATATAACAATAATGAAAACGATAATAAAACGTAATACCACTGAATTAGTGTTAGCCTCTAAGCTCCATACTCCAAAGGTTGATGCAGAAGGGCTGACCATGGCCTTTGGAAAACCCTTCCATTGTAGTGTCCTCCTGAACAGCATCGGGTAGGAAACGGAACACGCTTCTGATAGGGCGTAATTAGTTTCTTCTGCTTTCTTGATTGGCATGACCTTCCACGGTACCAGACACCACCTTCATCTCCCACGTAGGGAACGCTCTGGGGACCTTTGACCTATAAGACAGTTAGCAAAGGGCTATAGGCCAGCAGCACATTAGCTACTTAGCAAAATAATGGGGATTTGGTGTAGGGATGCGGTACGCGAGTGATGAGGATTGGGTTACCAATCTCCGCAACGTAAGTGGGCTCACGTAGCAAGGCCGAACGAGCGTACGAAGGCAGGGGTTATTTACAAAACATTGGAAAATCAAATAAGTGCGTAGCAGCTATTACTAGACTACAGGCTTTGTTGATGACTCCTGTTGTAAGACTTTCAATAAGTTTGCAAGGGTAAGCATAGTGAGTATATACAAGAGAAGAGGACAACGCTTCGTTGGAAATTCAGTAAATGAGCCGTACCTCAGTGCGTACGAATTATAAGCAATGAAAGTTTTTATTTATTATGTAGCTATTTATGTCTGTTGATATGGTCGCTCTACAGAAATGCGTAGTCAGGAAATATTCAATCAATCGAAAGATGGTAGATTTTTATGTGAATTATCTGAAATACACTATAAATCACTCATTCTTCTGTTTTGATTCGTATCCCGACCTACTGCATTCCGATACGGCGTAGTATTTTTGGGCCACGTTCTAAATAATGTGGAAATAGAAATATATTTCGAAGATTTTAAAGTATTATGAAGTATCATGCCACTGAAATATAATTTTTTTTTGCTAACATCTAGCAGACAAAAATCAATTTCCCTAATTTAAGCAAAACTCATCCATTATATCCTAATATACACGGCCGCTTATTTTTCTGACTTAATAGGTCTTCTGGTAGATGACTCAAAAAAGTTAACGGCAATGGACGATCGTTTGAAAGCCCATTGATGGGTTTCATAACCTAAAAACTCGCAAGAGGATCAATACAGGGCCAGCAGAAATGGCCATTTTGCGCTGCTTGTACTGCTCTTCGTTCATGTATCACTTTGTTAAGGAATAATATATGCAAGCGGTTGAGAAATAACACGTTTCTGACATCTTATTATTGTGGTGGCATAAGACCAAGCATACGACAAAGAAAAAAGGCATAGTAGGCCAAAACTCTTGATACCTACGCATGTTTACGAGGCCATCAACGATGAACAAACAAGATGGTCTGGGTGTTTCGCTAGACATATGTGCTGACGTATCACTGGCTGGTCAATACGTCACTGCTGTTAGATTCAAGGCAGAAGTGAGAGTAAGACAGAGCAGAAGTACGAGCCGTTCTATGAGAAAGTGTTACTTTACCGCTGGAAGTCTCACGTTCGTGATACTTTTCCACATCCGTCTGCTCCCGTTGTTCCTTACCCATATTGCAATCGGATAAATCTTTCTGCCCTGTAACAACGCAAAACTTATTGAGGTGGTCAGTGTCACACTTAATATTACTCTGCATCCGCAAAAATAGATCAATGAAGCCTGTAGATGTTGCACACATACGCCGCGTTTATGAGATATTACCATCTTCTTCTGTGATTTGATAACTTCGTTTCACTCTTGCATCTTTTAGGCCTATCTCCTCGTAATCACTGAACATTTCATCTTTTCTTAGGGTGGCAATATGCTGAAGGTAGGCAAACCTAAATTATATACATGTGTATATATATATATGAACATGTAGACGTCCCGTTCCTGTTAGTCAAAGAGTGAACCAGGGAATAGACTTGTCGCGATAGAAGCTTTAACCGTTTCCTGTCAGCTACCCTACATGGACGACATCTGTGTGGTGGTAACGTTTGACGGCCACATGGCTGGCCATGGGCTCCATTAAATACATGTTCTCTTCCCTTCTGCAAACATTACGGTGTGGAACCACTTTATGTTGAGCTCAATTCTTCCTTGTGGAAACACTTCCTATAATATGTTGCTTCAGCTATCAGCTGGTTTCCAATCGGGGTGGACGAAGTGAATCGGCGCTGACGAAGAGATACGAAGTGATAAAAAGTACCCGATAAGCAAGCACCCTTAGTTGTACCTAAAGGAGGATACAGCTAGATATGTATATATGTATGTGTGTGTACGTGTCCGCGTAAATAGATATAGACATCTTGATAGGTAGAAGCGCTGACTGTGCTGTTATCCACGTAGAAAAGAAAATGAATCAAGTTCCGCACTTGTTCAATGGTGCTAGTATACCGGCCACTTCGATTGTAGATACTAATATCAATGACTAAAAGATTCGTTTTGTCGATACGCAGGTGATACACGAATTGCTTTACAGCAGGTGAGGTATATGCTACACAATACTCCGTAAAGAACGTTCTTCAGGAACACGGCGTTGCTCGCTGGAGGTTAGACACATGCTAACTGATTGGGCTCTATATTGGTCCGTGAATTGTAAATATGCTTCAAGGCGTCAATTTGACAAACAAAGAGTGGAAAAGGAGTAACAGTTATTAGACCAGTAACGCTACGCTTGAAAGATACTCGCGGATCAAGTTCGTCTTGACAAAGCTTCATCAATATTAACGATTGAGCTTAGGTGTACCAATACAAACAGGTTATAATTTTTTTTTGTACATCCTCGGTCAGAAGTGCCTCATAGTTTTTGAATTTTAGAATCCTGCTATGAAAAGCATGAAATGTCCGCACTATATAGGTCGCTCCCCCTAGCATTATTGACGCTTTTCAGCTCTTAGGCAACATCCCTCTCTTTTTCGTTAGGCCTTTAACGGCCTGGTAGGAGTCACAAATCGTGACTCTTATTATTTTGTTTCATGTGCAAGTTCATGAAAAAACGCTAAAAATACAGACGCAAGATGGTTACCATGTATTGCTTGCGTCTGAGTTCTTAGTGGATTTCAGACTACTCTGAGGCTTTCTCGTTAATCACGTTTCCCCCATGTTAGGAATACCGCATATCAATAGATTAATGATGCACACAAACTCCTCATTGTTAAAGCTCTTACTCTTTGTAAAAAAGGTATCCGTGAAAACTTTTGCGCGGATCTCTAGATTTGATGCGACCGATACCAGACTACTTTATGGTACCAGACTCGCTATTGCCTCAAGCATCATCGGGACAATATAAAAACATCAGCGCCTCTTTCATTAGTTACTTGTACATACTATTCTGAGAATTGTCTTAATGAAACGAGATTTGTCGAACTTGAAGAAACTTTAATATTGATTTAGATATATCGTATTCTTTTCTTAAGAATGTTGGTGCTGTAGAGTTATCTAGTCAAGGTTCGCAGCTCTCACTATCAAAAACGCGCTGCTTTGGAAGATCAGGAGCTTACATAACGTTCACATTATTTTGGGCGATGTTGGCATGTGAATTAGCTATTTAATCGGTTGTTTGGGTAAATCGTACAAGTTGGCTGTGCTTGAAAACTAGCTATAGGATAACGAGATGTAGACTGCGTGAGTTAAAATTCGTGAATAGGCTCGTGTTATTTTTGTCGTTGTTTTTCTTAGTAGCTCACGGCATTCAATTGGTACTAACGGTAGCGATGTATTGTAGCTTTTTTCCTCATTTTGGTACGTTGTACGTATACTAATATGGAAATGGATGGATAGAACACCCATATTGGGACGGCTACATCTTCTTTCGATCCTTTATTGATATTTCTCTAGTCTAGATAGTTTGAAGATCCCTCAAGCTACACAAAAAAAGAAAAAGGCGATAAATTACGGAAAAATGAGATAAGAAAATTGCATGCATCGTATATACATTTTAGCTGTCTCATATTTAAGTCATCGGTTCGTAGCCAGCATCGGGCTTATCTAGCCTGTCTTTTTCCCTCTCATATTACGTACATAGAGAGGCCCAGGAGACTGAGCGTTCCACCGATGAGAGGTACAAAATCCTGCCAAGCAAATTTTCCTAACCTCTGCTAGAGAAGTAATCCTACTCTAAAAGCGAAATGCTCGCAGCAGTTGTCTTTATTTTTTCTCAAACATATCCTTCTGTACGCGTGGAGGCTCATGTGTAGGAGAAACAGGGCGAGGAACCGAAGTGTGGGTGAGATGGGTATGGACGAAGAAGCTTGCTGGTTCTGTGAAAAACAAAAGAATGGAGAGAGCAAAGCTAAGAAGTGCTTGAAAGAATAGCAGACCGTTATGGGCAACACGAAAATGTTTAAAACATGAGAAAGTATGAAAAAAAAGGAGACCGAAAATAAGGGAAACTCGGCGATGGTGGCGCGGGAAACTTCGCAGCATGGGAAACACCGCCATGCAATTGGAACGACCGTCGGAGCTCTCTTCTAGGACAGGAAGCCATCTAGCTAGGAGTTTAGTAGATTGTGGACTAGAGCATTTGGTCTATCGAATGTGGTCTGTCGCTTCAATCCGTGAGGAAAACAGAAATTTCTTGAAACGAGAAGAAAGGAAACGGATGGCGTCAATCTAAGGTTCGAAGATCACGTGGAGAACCTACATAAGTTAAAAATACTTCATAGAAACTCTTTTGGTGTTCTTCCACTCTGCTCATTTTTCCTTTTTATATGTGGAAATGTGAGATACCCACGAGTTAACGGGGTTGGTCTTCCTTTTTTACTCTCTGCAACCTTTGATGCGTCTTCACGCATATTTATTAATAATTGTTTATTAGCATTTAATATTAAAGATCCGCTTAGATAGTACGACCCTAGCAGTAGCATAGGTGTTTTATCTGAATTTATTTTGTGTAAAAAAACGGAATAAAAGTGTCAAATAGATAATAAAGTAGATTTAAAGAAGGGCTGTGTCTGCCGCTATTGTTTTAGATAAAACGTTATTTAGATTCTCACTTGATGCGAATTCCAGTTATAGATGGTAAAGGTCTCTGTGTACAGAACGTTACTGATTTGTGCTAAATGATGCATTCATCGACTGCAATATATGATACAAACTAATCAGTAGATTAGCTCTTATGAAAATACATAGTTTTCTTTCGAGTTTTATAGAAGTGAGTTCTATGTTTCTTTGCGACGACTACACTTCCGTAACGTGTGATCACGATCTACGCTCAGACGGCTACTCAAAGACTTGTACTCACCGAAAGATTTTTGAGTTACTATGACAATGATCTCGAAAGGGTGCTGTGTCAGTGTTAGCATCCTTGATGAAATGAAAAACTCTCGCATACATAGTTTTTATCGAATGTTGTTTCTATTTTTTGTCTATTAACAAATGCGATCGATAGTGAGCGCCACTTCATATTTCGTGCTAATATCCAAAAGAGTACACATGTTATCCAAAGTAATAGTTCAGTGAGTAGTTGTAAGAAGTGACACGATAATCTTGTATGATGGTTACCACCATAATTCCCTTCATTTATTTGAATCTTTTACAGCAGTCAGCCCTTTTAATAGAAACTCTGTCGGGAAGCTCGTTCCGAAAGATTTCTAAGAAAAATCAAAATACACATAGTGAAATTTCAGAAATGCACTTGGGGAGGGACCGTTCTCAGGGTGATAATGAGAATGGCACGCGAATATGGCGATACAACAGGGTACAGCGGATGAGTGCTTGCGGGAAATAACTTAGTTTCCTTTGAAAATTCCTCATCGAAGGTAACTTCTCAGAGGATCTGTGAAGGCCCACGGGAACTGCTTCGAATCGTATTCGAGTGCCAGGTGTACTCGCAGATAGTATGTTTCACAGACACCACCATCGAGTAGCGTTTGCACCGGCCAAAGTCGTTCAAATCCTACAGGCTCTTTAAATGTTATTATACCGTATATGAATGCCATAACCTTTGAAAGCGTAACAACTTCCTCGAACGTCACATACTATATTATACATTATAAATCAATATACGCGTTGATACATCTCAATGCATTTAGTATGTGTTTATTAGACCGAACGTTAACTTCCGATGTGTTAACCCGACATGCCGTTTTGCAATAGAAAAACGTTGTAGAAACTGGACTACTGCCTGCCCCTCCGAACTGTTTATTTTAACTACCTTAGGAGACGCTCTATTCTGTATTCCTTAGCGCTAACATGACACTGTTATTATCACTAGACGTCAGTAAAATACAATTACACTAAAACACTGATCATTTAACGCCATTGACACAGAACGCCAATGCGTTCCAAAGCCTAAAACCTGAATTTGTTTGAAAGGTTTTATAAGAAAGCTAACACTTCATAACGCCACTGCACATTTACTGTTCTGTCGAAAGTGGCTGGCCATTGAAATTCTTATTGGGCGACGACTGTAACGCGAGAGACGCACGCACTCATTTCGCTGCTTTCGGCAGTAAAAGATCCTGCCAATAGAGGATTTACTCTCGTGTATTCACGTTGAATTTATGCCACATAGCGCGTTCGAAACGCAGCGTTCTAGGAGTCGCTGGGAACACTCTCGAACGATTATGATTACATCACGATTGCCTCGAAGCTTTATTCGCATTATTTTCGGAAATAGTTAATAATCAGGAATAACTATATCAATTTGTCGTCATTTCGGGGCAAACAACACGCTCCGTGAATGCCCTCAACGTCGCAAGTAGCTCCTATTGGCTCGCATTTGATGAGATTCAGTTGCGACAAGAGCTTGGACTAATTTGAATGTTGCTACTAAATGTTTAAGATAAACGAGTGAAGTAAACATTTTGTTCGTTAGAGGCGCTGTCAAGGGCTTTACGACTGCCTAGTCAGTCTAACAGAACCATTGCATCCACTCAATATCTAATCGCTTCTAGAGATTTGCAGAGACCGGCGTTCAAAATCTGAACAAAGCTGAACAAAATCAGATGCCTGCCGACCCGCCAAGACGACGGGTTAAAGTGGAAAGTTTGTTTATCTCGCTGCAGCTTCTGCTGCTGCTGTTGTTGTTGTTGTTGTTGTTGTTGTTGTTGTTGTTGACTCTATACGCAGCGAGATTTGCGAAATCTCAGCGTGTAGCGCCCTCTCGTGGACGACGCACAGCCCCTGGGAACGATGTTGGCAACAACGATCGAAGCCGTAGCTTAGCATACAGACCTCTGTCCTGTCACGCAGAAGGATCAGATTTCACTTGTAAAGACTTACGTCTCAGAATCCTCTCTCCGGATTTCTATCGATGTGTGCGCATCAGCGTTGCCGATTCCAAAACGAAGGGCAAGACGATGAATGCAGGCAACGACGTTCGCCGTGATTCATTCTTGTCTGTTCCAGTAGCAGTAGAAGTTTAGATAGGCGTTTGCCGATGGCATAGCGCAACCTTGCCAAGGAAATCAGCAAAAGACAGGAGCTTTCGTTATATTATCAGTTCTCTTTTTTGCGCCTGTTTCACTGGTACGTTTTCAAATTACGTCCGCCGACAAATGTTTGATAAACGTTTATATCTTTCAATATTCACCTTTAACTGGTATTTACAAAAACCTCTTCGTTTTTCCATCCTAAGTGTCGCCACTCAGAAAACAAGCAACGTAAGCATACATCAGCTCAAGATGGTAATTATGATATTTTAGAGAAGTTTCAGACGATGAAAACACTTAATCGGAGTTTTCGGTAAGAATGGAAAGTAACCTAGTCTGTTGTTCAGCTTTCCCCAAGAAGTGCCTTGGCGCAGAGTGGCTACGCTTCATTTACAAATAATGAGTTTACCTTGAGATTGAAGCCTTATAAACTTTCTAAGCTTTCTAGAAGATTTGAGAGACTGTCATTTAAAAAAAAAAATTGAATCGTAAATCTCGTCACTTTTAGAAAAATATTAAAGGGATCAGTACGAAGTAGGAAGAACACTGAGCTAACAGCAAACTTTGCCCTCCAAACGCTTAGGATTCTGGTCAAAGACGCATTAGCATTAGTGCATAGTTCTGCCCGGTGCAGCTATGGGCATACACGAAAATTTCTGCTTGACACAGCAATTCCTGCCAGTGTTGTGCACGAACAACCATCCGCGTCTATGTGTTACGTCGCTTTTTTAGCCCCTCGTCTTGGCGCTGAATGTAACGCTATTCGATACCGTCCGCTTGGGAACACATTTTCACATATAGATGCGGCACGGCAGGCTTGCGAAAGCGCAAAAAACCAAATACAGCCTCGCGGGAAAGAGATGCTACTCCGCACACGCTCACTGGCTGATGCAAAGGTTATAGAAATGCGGACACTCACCCGTGCACTCACAGATTCACATCGCCAACAACTGACCCGTCACCAACATCTCTTTAGAAGTTAAAAAAAACGTTGTATACTGACAATGTTGAAGTTGTGCGCTGATCCAAGAGCACAACATAGTTGAGAGATAGGATGGCATCGAATAGGGAGGTGAACTAGGGGGATTCGCCTTCGAATCTCAAGGGAACGCGACACATGTCTTGGTGAACTTATCCCCAGCCATCTATCTGCTAGGTGCTTCTGCTGTCGCCATATAAACATACTTCTATGACGGACATCCAAGCATAGCGACGACACGGTGCATGCGCATCTACACAGACATTTAGAACACAATGCTGTTTCTCGAACATGGGCAAAACGAAGCTGTAAGACGTAATATAATGGAAGGAAGTCTTCTACTGACAGCGAGACATGATTGCTGACAACGGCGGATGAGCAGTGAAGTATCTGCAAACAAACAAACAAACGATACTCTTGAGTTTCGTTATTTTTTAGATAATAGTAACAATCACACAGTATGCAAAGCGAGCCACTGATTTGACTAAATGCGTACGCTTTTATATATGTTTGGATCATTACCTCTGGAGATCGAAGTCATCAAATGTTTTCTGCCTCACACGTACCGTGTCATGCTCAAAGTGGAACAATCATATGTCAAGCTGACAATCGTGGTTCTCGAGCGAACAGTGGGTGGATCCGATTTGTTAAGACATTTTCTTTAGCACTCAGTGATACCTGGTTAGCAGTCAAGGACATATTCGTTCGTCCACAACGAAAGGCATGACATCAAACAGAAAGATAAAACGGAATAAAATAGCTTTAAACACTTTACCTTGTCGCTACCTGTCGTTCCAGGTATCGTTCTCATCTGTCTTTTTCGTACCTTTTCGTTCTCTACTTTCTCCCAGTTGCGCTGATAAGAGGAAAGATGCTTCGTCATTTTTATACTCCCTGTCGTTGCAGCGCGACAAATCGCTTTAGGGTGACCTGTTACTTACCGTTAGGTTGATTCGTAGCACGCACTGAAAAGCTACATCCCGATCCGGCTTCTCAAACCAGCCGTGGAACGCGGCAGCGGTGGAAGCTCAGTTGGCTGGCAAGCAGCTCAAGGAGCCACGATGTGCTCACTGTGGCAAGAATTAATTCCTGGTTCACTTCTACGTTTTCGCAGAATCGATTTAACGGCCGCGTACCCATCCAGCATAGCAGACCGTCGTCGGACCGCTAAAAGGATTTTCCAAAAGTTCAAAACATATTATCCCCATTCAAGCCCTTCATCCTTTAATCAATAATAAGGCTTGTTCTCTTCCACATATAGAGAGTATCCGGTACAAATTGGGACAAAATCAGTCTTACAAAAGTTCCTAAAAAGCTAAAAAAAAAAACCTCTTATAGTCTACATGGTTGATCCAATAGGCGATTGGTTCTTATCGCGCTCCTTTCATAGGCTCATCTTGAAAACAGCCTACAATATCTGCATAAAAAATCATTGATCATCAGAAATGGCTTTTGCTGCATCTTCTAATAATTCTTCAATCTGCCTAGCCTGATTCGTATTGTGGATCTTCTATATTAGTGAATGTTCTAGATAATGCGAAAGCCGTACAACGACCAGAACTGACATAAACCGTGAACTTCATAATCTTGGTGGGGGTTCACCTGGACCGATAACGGTCAAACACACATTTTACATGAAAATGTGAACACAAGGTTATTTCGATATAATATGATGTGTGCATAGAGCTTTTATATGTATGCTATATTTGTAGGCCGTTGACAGCCGCGTGACAAAGCTGAATATGCGTGTATGTACAATTCAACGTAACTCCTGTACTCTCTATGTAACATCAGGAATTGGAAATGAATATTTGTTCGCCAAAGTGGCTTCCATCTTACTTCAGATACTGTGTGTGTTTAAAGAGTGAAGTTTCTATTCTTTAAGAAAAAAAAAAAGAGGTCAATAAACAATTCTATGTTGGAAAAAATTACTATTTGTGTTGGCATATTACCTAGCAGAATCCTCATTGTGTTTAGGCATGAATAATTCAAAATTCGCAAACGTGTCCTATAAATAAAATACACCAAGCCATTTTAGATAACGCACGTGCCTATTAGTAGCTATGTCTTATGCATCTTATTCTAAGTATACCAATTACTGAAGCAGATGAGCAATTATTATGTAGCAATAAATGATCGTCAGCATGAAAGAAGTACTTTTGAGGTTGTTTCACCTCGTAGCACAGCCGTTCAAACCTGTTCAGTTTTGAATGGCTTTAACACAGATCTTAAGAAACCTCTTATGAAACACTACAAGCCTTTTTCATCTGATTCCCTTGCAATAAAGTTCCAAATGACCCACAATTAGTAGCGTCTAAATAGAAAGATTGCCTTTGATTCAAGCGCATTTTTGCATTAATTCATATTATGACGATCACTAATTATCGTCTAATTTCACAGATCAACTGCAATCGATTGCCTAGAATGCTACAATAGGTAATTTAGAAACCCAAAAAATAAAGTTAGAAGCGATCAAATTGCTAAATCAGGATTCGTTGACACTTAGTGAGTTACTCTAAGTACAGGCGTACACGGGCACGTGTTCCCCATATTTTTCAAATATTCCAGCAGCTGGACTCTCTAATATATATATATATATATATATATAGATCTTCCCAATCTGCGTACGATATCTTACGGACAGTGCCCGAGGTTCAAAGAGCGACAAACAAAGAACGCCTACCACTACAACTATGGCTGCATACAACCAACATAGCATATTTATGAAGAGATACTTTCCTCACGTTCTTTTTTGATACGTTTTCTTCCATCAACGGACCAACAATGCTATTGCTAAACGAGACGAATTTCCGGTGACATTTTTTCCAAACTCTTTCCCCTACTATTCCTCAGTTCCCATTCACCACATAAAGCGCTGCAACGGAGAGTGACGGAAGTTAAAGTTTGAAAATTTTAAACAGCAGCTGGGTCGAGAAAATATCTACTAAATTCAACAATCAAACTGCAATGTAGAGTAGTAACTCAAGTCGAATTATGAAGTAACTATGGCAGCTGTCTATTATCACCGTTCAGATTTTTGATGAACCTCGTCTAGTTAAATAATGTATAGCACAGTTATTGTACCGACGTATAGAAACAAGAAAAAAATAAAATTTATAAATTCTGTTCCACTGTTTTATATTTGACGCCAATTTGAAATGGATAAGGGCACTGACTGCTGGATTATGTTTCAGAATTTATCCTAGGCGAATGACTGCCCATTGTTTTCTATTGATCAGTGTGTACTTATCTAGCACAGCATCCATTTTTCAGGTAATATATCGTGTACTGTTTCATCAACGGATTAAATACTTTCAAATAGAATGTTTCCTATTTTGTAAAAGTAATTTAGGGAAATTAACATTAATTCAAGTAGCAATTCAAATCCAAATTTTAAACTAGCCCTAAATAAAACAAGACGATTTCTCTTGCCTAGAGATATCCAAAAAAAAAAAAATTTTTGGTTTGAGACTTTCTCCCGGGGGCATTTGTCTCTAGAAAGAGCTAAGCTAAATTGAATAGGCACAAACGCATAATCTTCTTTTCTCATAAACGATTTCTCCCAGATGGCCACTACTGCCCGTTTGGCCGCCGTATGTACGCCTGGGTGAATTAAAGAAGAGGCGTTTGGGGCGGGTATCTACAGGAGTCCTGCCTAGTGGTTGCATAGGTAGCCGTTAGCCGCAGCCGCCTGAGGGCTAGAATGAAGAAACGGAATGACTGAGCAATCGCTGAAGTCCCTTCTCTCCTTACGCCGTTCTTGAAAGCCAAGTTTCGACGAACTCGGCTCTATGCTAGGTTTGTTGAATTAATCACTTCGCCTAACCAGGCCAACGGCCGAACGACCAGTCGACTCGCTGAGCGGGCGTTGAGTAGCATTGATGGGGCTACATACGTATGTGCACGATGGACGTAAATAGTAAGAGAGCTGGAGGGACAGCTAGCCAATGTCTACTGATGCCACTTAGCGCCAAAAACAAACGACGGAACGTTTCCTGCACAGTTGTCGATACATTGCTTTTCGCTAGAACTCAGGTTTTCGTTTCTGGAACTCTAATCCTTCGTATTTTACAGGGACTGTACCTGCACACAGTTGTGCATTGACTGGATAATGTGCTCACACCGCGTCAAAAAAGCCGTCTTACTATCCTTCACGCCTTCACAGCGGTATTTTCAAGCAGCGGTAGCAACAACAACAACAACAACAGCAGCGACACTAACGCAAACAAAACATCTGGCTATGATAGCTGCCAGGTGTCGTGGCAGGTTGTTCGTCTGCCTGTTCACGATGATGTCCTGTATGATGCATATTCCTGTTTAGAACAGAAAACCCTTTCTTGTGTGTCTGCAAGTCTCTACGAACAGTGACATGAAAGCGCGGATCTAGATGCCTTGCACTGACTACCATAGAAAAGCAGCTAGCGGACCATCTCTATAGCTGTGCATATATTCATATTGTTGCATGACTCACAAGCAGAAAAACAAGAAAGGCCTTAGCCATGTTTATGATGATTATTAGAGGCAAATATCTGAGAAATAAAGGAAGTACTCGAGCCTATAGCAGGGACCAGCAGTAAACCGCAGGGCTACTGCTATTTTCGTCACTATAATTGAGATCTAGTCCCAGATCTGGACCTCGTGGATTTGTACATCGATCAGAAATAATTTTGTGCTTCAGAAAGAAACACTATAACATTACCAATATTTTTCTTTTTAACTTAAACAATAAATGAAGATGCATCTATGCTTTCTGGTGAGACGCAATGCCTATCGCTAGATAAATACAAAACGCTTCACGTTTCAAAGAAATTGCCTGGACTGCTGATCTCAGCAAGTATTTTTAAGATCACATAAAATGGCAGGTATAGGAAAAGTAGTGCTACGATGTGCGATAACAATCACTGAAACAAGATAGGTTTCAGGAATCTTGCTAAATTCGACTTCTAGTTGGGGTCACGTGCCATGTGTTGGCTTGCAGAGTAACGACGACTAAGTTGACTAGCCAAATAAGCTATAACGAACGTCGTGATGTAGTTAGTCACCAGAGCAGAAGCGTATGTGTATAGTATACAGGGGCCATCCAAGAAACATTGTCACCAACACCACCGTCACCGATGCAGTGTTGACTCAGCATAGCTGCTGTTGGCGTACAGGGAAGTTGGGAGTACAACTCCTTGGTGTGCTGGAATAGCAGACGTACATGAGTCAGTCATGCCTCGTTTTGTGTGCACAGAATCTCTGAATGTCGGTACACATCTGTCCTGACTTTCTCAATGTGCGAAACGCTGGGACGCACCAGTGACAAAAACCTGGGCCTGTTGGTTTGTAACGTTTTTGGTAAACGACGAAGTTCTACTTGGTTTTTTTTTGACTGACATGGAGTCGTCACAGGGAATGCAGAAGAAAAATGAATTTAGTTTTATCAAATAATCATAAAAATAAGCAACTATTAACTAAAATATTTTTACCTACTGGAACTCTTTTTAGGACAAGGTTAAAAATAAAAAAAAGCTACTGATTCTTCTTTAGCTAATGATGTATTTGCTGTTACTTTAAAACTGGCGTGTTCTACAGCTAAAATGCGTAGGAATCATCTATGTAAGCGCTTTTCAAGCCAATCAGTTGCACCAAAGCAAGGACAAAAATGTACACCCGTTTAGTACAGGAACTCCACTACGGATGCCCAGAAATGGTTACCAATTTCAACTCCATCCTTATCCACATCTGGTACTATTCAGCCCATAAGCAATCCGACTGAAGTATGACTATTTTGATTTTAATCCCTTTTCTTCATCGAGTTCCGATAAGCCATGTGACCGCACAACAGAATCCACCAAAACATGCCGACAGCAAACTCGCTCACTGCTCTAGAACCGGTCAAGTTATCCGACCAAAATTTGCTAGAAGTGTGGGTAATATATGTAGACTTTGGAATGAAAACAGTACCCTGTTTCAAATTGCTCGTATATTGTTGTCCTAAGCTCTGGACATGAGGCATATGACCCACGTAAACCTCTCACAGCAGCTTTTGGCCTCTATTAGTTTATACTAATCGTAGTTTAGCAGAGGGATGAAAAAAGCAAATGTCGTCGCTATCCCTTCAATGTCGAAAAATATCGATGGGAGCTGTTTTCGTTGATGAAGTCGTACATCGACAAATATAATCCGCATAACGAAAATGCTGCTTCTATCAAGCCCGAATATTTGTGTTCTGTTCTACTCGTTACTATCAATGTAAATGCATAGTGAAAATAATACCAGCATATTCTGACAATGCTACCATTAGTTTCCACCGAAGGCGGTCTCCATTTGGTAAAAGATAAGTGTATAGGAACATAGCTTATTATCAGAATGTACTGAAGGTTTTATCAAAGCTTATGCTAAAGCAAAAGTTTGCTTCGCTTGCGATCACTGCGATAGATGAAATCGACATAACGAATTGTCAGAGTACTAATGGCGAAAGTCATTATATTTTTTTCCATACGACACTCCTTGTGTGTCGCGCACGTACAGATCAATAGTTCAGGTTTTTTGATACGTTTATCAACAAATCAACTTAGAACTTGATTTATTATTTATTAGGATACCTTTGTGAGATGCGGCCCTTGTAGATATTAAGATAAGTCGACAAATGAGAAAAAAGATCTTACGTCCGTCTGAATAGCAGTTATAGTTGATTCCTATTCGCTAAGCTGCAACACACGTATTCAACACGTAGTTTAACACAGCAATACGCTATCTAATCGTCCCTTCCTTTAGCCTTGGCTAAGTTACGGCTAGAATATAATTACACTATATTTTTTTTATCTGTATTCAGATGACCTAGAGTTAGTGGCCCAGGACGCTGCCGTACGTGCATAAGTTCATCAATCGTTGTTAATGTCGTCTTTTCTTCTTGGATCTGAGTACCCTTTCGTGATCGGCGCTTATTCTGCCGTCTATTTGCTGCTCTCAATAGGCAGGCGTTAAAATGACCATACGAACACCCACTATAACAACAACGACCACGACGCTTTTTGTTCCCTGGAACAAGTTAAGTCACCGTTACCACTCTAATCATCATTGCAAATGTCACTACTTAGTTCGTTGTCCGCTGGAGCGCCATCACTGCCGCCTCGAACACAGGACGTATTGAAGAGGCAGTGAGCAGCCTTGTTGCACCTTCAGCTTTTTAGCTAAATTCGCTTGTTCCTATACTTCTCGCCCAACTTACAAGCCCGTGGGTCCGCCGCATATTTGAGAATGATGAAAGCATAGGAACTGGCGAATCTTTGCCGTTTTCTGTTGCGGCACCTCCCCCAATGTTCTTTTCCTTCACCCCTCAAGCAGCACCTGGGTACCGCAAAGAGAACCAAACGAAATGAACAAGCATCTCGCCAGCAAACGAAAGAGAGAGAGAAGATAGAACAGCACAATTCAATTTCTACTAGGTGTAGATGTGTGCGAACAAAATGCCCGCTATAAACGCTGTGTCGTTGGCCCAACGCCGTTTTGGCTGAGCGGGCTAGTAGCAATGCCGGCGCATCGTCTCGAACGTCTCAACCCATGCCTCGACCGTCACTGCGGCACGTGCTCTCTGGCGCGTCAATGAGCTCGGCTGATGTGGCGGTCTAACGTAGTCACAAGGCAGAGTTTGGGGATTCAGAGAAAAATGAAGGTTTGGGGTTAGGCGTGCAGCGACGGCCCCGCTTTTTCTTGGTCGTCGTGCTGTGGCAGCGACGGTAGCCGTGCTTTTGGCGAGAAAGGGAAGAGATAAAAGGAAGACCGTTGGTACCGTAGCAGCCCTGTCGCAATGCTTGGCCACCGGATGCCCTGCAAGCGTCCCGCGTTCAAGCCTGCTGATTTGATTTATTCGGTTATTGCGAAGAGGCAGGCAGCGGCGATGACGCCGGAGCCAACAACGGCCCGCTGAACTTGCCAGAATATGTGTGCTCGTGCTCGCGCGCGTTTACTGGCCCATCCGCCGATTCGCCAAGCGGTCGGTGCTTTTGGCAGAGCATTTGGCGTTGGACCGCTTTGCCAGTGCAAGTGAGGGAGAGAAGGACAGCAAGGCAGGGAGAGAACGCTGAAGAGGGGGATAAAAGAATAGAAGGAATGAAAAGGACCAGGAGCGAGATAGACAAGAAGAGCTCGCGAGCGAGACTGGTGTTTAACACAAATGCAAACCTTGTTTTCATGCAGATTGCTGCCATTTTCTAACAGCTACGCCGGGGAGCCTCTCTTGCCCCTTACTTAGTTTTTTTTCTACTAGTACACTTTCGTTTCCTTGCTGCTGGCGCCAGTGGGAAGTGGGTGCGGCAGGCAAATGCAAGCGAGGCGGAGGTGAATACTGGAACTTTGGGAGCGCGGCTGTCGGGGGACAAGGTTCTCGTGGTGGCATTGGCCCAGAAACCAGTAAAAGAGAAAACGGCCGTTTGGACGGAAGGAAGAGAAGGAGGAGGCTTCTTTCGGGCGTTTGCTCAGTGCCTGTCTCCAGACATTACGACCATTACTACTGTGCAAAGAGAAGGAAAAATAAACAAGAGCAAGTTGCTGTAGCTGGGCAGTTGCTGCCGGCACTGCTGCCCTTTCTTTTGATGATTTGGCACAAAATTTACGCGGAAAGATGCCTTTACGCAGCAGCCGCAGCCCGTCGAGAGCGGCTGCTGTTCTCGACGGAATAAAGTACAAATTTTCGGAGTGAAATCTCGTTGCCGCCGTTACAGCAATTGTTGCTACTGACGATGACGTTAATATTGTTGTTGTTGTTCAAGCAGTCAGCTATTCATCTGTTTTCGCTACATTCATATGACCGAAATTGATTTTTGACTTGCAGAAAACATAGCCACGTACTAAGACAAGCAAAAGCGGAATGCAATGGCTCTCGTGTACGCAGTACATCTCTTACAGGCTTTATTTGTTGCTTGTCATTACCCCGCTAACTTAATTTGCTTATGCAGATGCAAGCAAAGGCATTCGTGCGAAAATATCTGCCAGGTCAATGAATAGCAATGTATAGCCGAATATTATGTAGATGTATTGTGAATATTTCAATCGAGTCATTTGAAATGCAGTCAAAACAAACGATAGTAACACACGAGTTAAAGGCATCTTTGTTGACCTTGTACACACACATATTTTACATTTTTCTCCGGAAATAACATCAGTTGACTTTTTATATCATGCATTCGTAATACACTCGGCTTTTGTCCTCTTAGGATCTCCTAGACACGGGAATGACCGTTGATAATCTAAGGTGGCTCACAATCTATTTACAGTGGCGATCCATAAATGTATAGTACAAGATCGAGGAACACTCATAGGTGACCTCTAACATAGATTTAAATAATCGCGGCGCCGCTTATCAGAGTTACTCTTCTTCGTTGCTTTCGTTGCATTCCGCTTTGGGTGTCCGAAGGCTGCACCAGTTCGATTTGTAGCACTGCCTCGAAAACAAGCAGACCGAGAGAAGGGCAATTGAATTCTTGTCATGTGAATATTCCGTAAGACGTTGCGCTGAGCTGCGCGTGGCGGCACACCTTCGCCTCACTGCCTCTGGTTATCCTGGTGCGCCGAGGTATATGAACGACCTATCCGGATTTTGGGGTATGTAATGATAGGGATGCGAATGGCTCGCCCGTGAAATCCGGACCATCAAGGCCAGGAATGCTAAGAAGGCCAACCTCCAACCCCAAAGATGCCTTTTAGTCCGCAGGGCAAAACGTTCCCGTTCGCGTTTGCAAAAACTCTGGCATCTGGCTCCGGTGAGGTGTTAAGGCTGTGGCCCCCCGCTGGGCAACCTACGGACTAAAGGCCGTTAGGTTGCCCAGCAGCTACAAAAGCGCAGCAACGGCGGCGGTAGCATCGGGCTTCGTCCGTCATGTAGGGGTGACCAGCTGGGGTCCGGAGTTTAGGAATGGGGTACTCCTTATCGCAAGGTTTCTTCCCGCCCCGGGTGGGCGTCAGGCGTTGGCTCTTCTTGCTGCTAGTACATCCTGCTTCGTCGTCTTCTGTTACTCGGCGCTACTACTCTTCACCCTTTCCGCGATGTGACATGCGGCGAAGTAACAGACAGACAGCTTGCAGAACGGAGGGACTGACGTGAACACGCCTTTAGGGTCTCTTCTTGCGAAGAGTTGTTGAAAGAGACGGCAGGTGGTGACGTGTTGCTTTGCAGACCAAGCGTCATGCCTTCCTGGCGGTCGCCCAACATACTTGTCCGTCCATTCCGTAGTTCTAGACGGACGCTAAGCATTGCCGAGCCACAAACGTGGGCTTTGTCCCCTCTACTGAAGCTCTAACAGAAGGCCAACCAGACAAGGAATCCCTAGCATGCCTTCTTTTTCGACCCGTCATAGACACCCAACTTAAGAAGTCGGCGGCTGGTTTAACTCTTTTACCACGTATCGTGTCCTTGTATCATCGCAAAAGGAAATGCTAGTCACGCTTTCGAAACGTCACATATCAGGCGTATCTACGTTACGTACATAACGGTGGTGTTTGCTCTCTAACAACACAATGCTTCACCACCCGAAAAGAAAGGCCAGAATGGTCTATGCTGCGTTAAATGCATATACCATATAGATGTAACGTAGTAGCCGTCGATACTCTGTAGTACAAGAATTAAACACACATTAAAATCAAACTCTAATATTTTGGTCGACGACCATTGTTCTGGATGATGGCCTGTAGATTCCGCTAGCAGGAAAGTTGTGTGCCTCCCAGAGACACGTATGAACAGTAGGCATCAGATCATATAGTTGTCTAAAGCCGTAACCTGGCTTCCTCGTGGATGGGGTAATTAAGGCTATCAGGACATAAAACAACTTTCCTAGGGCCCCTGATCAGAACCACGCCTCACTGATACACACCACATATAACATTCTCATGCCGTGTGTACGTATTCTACTATCCAATTATGCTGTGTATCTGTTCTATAGAGTCGGGACATCGCTCTAATTGCGGAGGTCGAATTACGATTGTTTAGATGTGTGGGCCTCATTGGTTGTGCCGTTACAAACCCGGCAACGGGATGAGACGTAATGCGATTTGAGCAACAGATCCTAGAGACAAATGGGTCCCTAAAAAAGAAAATCACGCGCCGTAATGTCTTTTTTCTGTTCACCCTTCTTCGCTGCACGTTTTTGACAGTAAGAAGTCGATAGCCAACGTGCCCGAGGTATATTTTTCACTCAACACATGATCGGCGAGGTCTACGGAAGCGATTCGATGTATATACTGCAGCGCACCTGTGAATTCGCCCCTTTGCCCTCACGGTCCTCTTTTATGCAAAAAACCAGCGACGAATAGATGGTACTAAGCATGGCTTGGCTACAAGACAAGGTATTAGGCATAGGCCTTCCAGAGCAAATTGCATCGATATGGAATTAAAGTTTATCTCCCTTGTAAAATGTAGGCCCAGAATTACATACAATACAGTTGCGTTATTTAAACACCTAAACTGCCATTAGATACTTATGAAGCAAAGTAACTTAACATGCTATTTTGTCATTATGCCGACACAATAAGTCATGTTGCCGTAATTATTCCTACCTATTTAAGAAGATGTACAGTTACAAGGCTGTAATGTTAATAATATGTGTATATGAATACACATGTCAGACGAAAATAATTTATGTGATATCTACATAAGATGTGTTACAGGCTCAACCAAAATGGCCACATTTATTCCATTTATACATGTGAAAAAATATCTAATTCACAACTGCCTCGGCGTGGGATGGATGCAGCTTCGGTCTTCATATCTTCTTTACTTGAGACTCTGTGACTTTTTTTTTTTTGTTAAAGTATTGAGTTTTTAATTTTAGCACACCGTACAGTTACATTTGACTAGTGTCGATAAAATGACAAAATACATATTCGAATTTCACTTTACGAAGCCACAAACGTCATTGCGTGCTGGAGCATTAGACTGAGACGTTCCAGTCCTTAAAAAACTGCCCTTACATGCGGCCTTACACAAAAATAAGCTAACGTACGCTACCCTCAGATATATAGTTCTCAACTAAACAGCGGCTCCCGCAAACATGATTCACTCACTATGTTGCGTCCGATCGACGTGCTGTTGGAACGAACCAGGGTACAAGAAGAGTCCATTTTGCACTTACTGCCAGTAATGGCGTAGTCAATAGAATCGATCTGATATTGCAACTGATACAACTCCAATCGAGTATAACGGGACACACAAAGCGACGTAAGCATCAGTCCTGGAGAACATAGAAGCTAAACGGAACTGTAGATGTGATAGCTGCGAGAGGCGGCTAGCCGAGCGTACTGGTTCATTATGGTGAGATAGGGTGTGGCACTATAGATCCACTTTGACAAACTAAATTCGCAGAGAGCGCCATGGTTGAATGTCGAATTGACACAACTTCAAAGAAATCTTTCGAAAAACCTAGTGGGTGGGATCTTGTCTCCCCTGTTCGGCTGTCCTGGGGCCCCACAATACCAATGCAAGCTTCGTCTACCACCGCTAATATCAAAGTAAGCCAACGCACCCCTAAAACAAGTGCGAGTCAACGAGAAAAAAGAGAGAGAAGGGGCGGGGTTCAATGGACAGATAACACGTCCATATATTACATCGCCCCTTATACCAGCCTGCCGTACCGGACGTCTTTTGGTAGGACCATTGGCTCTTATTGGTGCCGGAGGAGTGGGGACAAGCGGGACACATGCAGAGGCAAAAAACACTGAGCGCAGAGCGAGGCCAAGACGGGGCATTGAGTGTGGTAGCAATGAGTTGGTGTACCAATGGGGCAGCCGTCCAATCCCATAATAAAGATCTAAGATTACACATTTGCCTGTCTACAATGGGCCACGCAAACAACAACCACATAGTACCGCAGCAAGACAGTACGCTACGAAGCTGCCATGTCTGGCCAGCCAGCTAACCCTGGATTGTAGCAGGATACACGGCAAGACTGTTGTTTTATTGTAGTAGGTCTGGAGCCTTGCGCAGAACTGGTAGACTAAAAAGACTGTAGCAGCAGGGGTCGACCTGTGCTTGTAGACCTCTAGGTGATAGAAACAGAACATAGGCAGCCATTCAGTCAGGGATGAGGCTACAGAAAAACATTGAGGAGTTTGGGACAGCAAGTGGGATGTGTGACAAGATAAACAGCAACATCCTGTATATAGCTCACTCGTGTTTGGTGAGATGTCCGTAGGGAAAAGGATAATAGCAGGCGCGATGGGATAAGTAACAAAAACACAGAAGTCACAATCTGCTTTGAGGTTTTATATAATGTACAGACGCATGGATTCGGCGATTTTAGTGCGTTATGTTTATCATATGTCTGTAGGGATAACAATTTCGAAAGGTTTACTACGTTTGAGCTAATGGTAGTAAGAGGAACTTTTGAAAAATATTCTAGCTAATCTTCAGATGATATTTGCATCTTGCGGAACAGTAATGATCGTGATATATACCATGGTTAAGGACTGTTTGACAAAATGTGACGCTATTCATGATGATGAGAAAAACACTGTATGTTATCTTCGAATTCGATTCAAATAGATCGATGTCTTACTAGGCCACTGATGAATCCTCAAGAAGATGATACCGAACCCTTTCCACTGGACAACAAGGCATATGACAAGATCATAGCTGCATGAACGATTATAGTTGTTCCTCGTCCCCACCGCAAATTGTACATAGTATTGATCTTCTTAAAGTTAGCCAAAACAATTTTGTGAAGCCTATAGCATGTAATGTACCGCGAATAGACAATAGTACATAAAGCCTTAGCAAGAACGTCAACGGCGTAAAGAGCCAATTAACAAAGAACACTTAAATTACGCTTTCATATCTGTAAATAAAGTCTGCCCCTAAGAGAACTTATATGCGTTTCTTTAATATAGTGTTGTACAACCCCTTTTTTACCTTTGACACTTCACTTTGTAACGCTGTATAATGGTGGGTCTTACTGGAAATGGAGAACACCATTATAACACACACTATATTCCGTCGTCGCGTATTAAATTGGGATGATGATTTATACGCTTGCAACAGTAGAGCGTTTTATTGATAAAAAATGATTGATATACGTTTGCTATGATAGAGGTATCATGTCGAGAACAATCTCGTTCAGAACAGATTGATAAGCTGCACCTTTACGAACAAAACAAGTCCCACATTTATAGCAGTATTTTGTTAATTACCTGGTTTACTGTATGACGTTTTTATTTCCGGGTGGTAAAACAAGGTTATTAAGCGTGAATAAATTGTATACTACGGAAATTCCAACGAGAACAAAAGGTGACAGAAAGAAGTCAAATGGGTTATGATTTAAATCAAGCTAAACGTAAGCTGTATTTTGTTCAAGTACCTCTTTGTACGTCTATTATGATGATTGTGACTATTACTATTGTTTGTAATAATCAACAAGTTATTTGTGGGACCGGTTGGTCTAGCTATACTTTCGGCATAAAAATGGGTCATCAGATGAATATTGGAGGTGTCTAACGTTATGTCAGAGTCGTACTGACTTTTACGTTTAACTGAAAGCATCACTGCGATGTATTTTAATGAAGAAATATAACAAAAGTCCACTAAACTGTACTGACGGTTGTTATTTGGCTGGGTGTGTAAATATTCTATTAGAAGCGCCGTGCCGGCGTATCGCGTTTAAATAGTGTCGACGTACGGTTTAGTTCCTAAGGAAGGTATGTCTACCACTTGCTACCAATTGCTAACTTATATAACTTTATACTAAAGGCTCATTTGCCGTAGTTGTCATGGTCAATCCTTAAAACCCCATACCAAAACCAGTGAATAGTTCGGAAAGTTAAAAACAGCCTTGACCGCAGCATAACGGCGTTGCTAGGTTATTTGATTACCATTATCCTTGGATTACGTCGATGCTTGGTACGGATTCAGTGAGCACAGGATATCAATGCACACAATGCTAGCAAACAGACGGATTAAACAGTAACAAATCACCTATCGTAAAGCAAAACGCTTTTGACAAGTATGCCTTGGATGTACGGTCCTTCGCACGATTCAGTTGCTTATTTATAGAAACAAAACAACGTCAATAATAACAGAGAGTACATCGTGTGCTAAATTGCCCCTTTGGCGTGACATACCTGTACTCAAAAACAGGACAATTATGCTGTTATAATTAGTCAGCTAAAGCAACTCTCAACATTGGCCAGGTTAAATAAAACTAGAATAAAGGTAGCAAAACGAAGAGTAGCGAGTCTTTGAATTAGACGAGTAGTGTGCTTATACTGGAATACCATTGACCTAGACGAAAATGTCGAGCTTAAAAGTAAACGTTGAATTATAGGACTTTTCGGTTTTTAGAACTTTAGAGTTAGAGGACTTTTTCGCTTAAATGAACGCGCTCGCTTACGGTTACAATTATTATAACGGGATACTACTATGTGTGGCGTACAGGACGCGACGAGCTCACAGAGGAGTAGCAACTGTTCTATCCTAGAAGAAGACAATAAGAAGATGAATAAAACCCGTCGATGCATTACACACGGATTGCTTTATCTACACGGCGCTAGAATATACCCCTGAAAGGCATAGGTTTCAAAAAAAAGAGTTATAATACCAAAATGATGGTTAGAACTTATGTATTTATATCGAAAACGTTATAAAAGGCACCCCATAGGCAATGAGTAAAGGTTTTGCGCAGGAATTCTCGTGACTGAGAACATGCTATGGTAGAAAAAATTAACCAGGCTTTCTAAAATTCTGTTCTGAATCAGTCAATTAATCACAGTCTTCGGACAACCAGCTCATTGCACATTATGGAGAGATATATATAAATAGTTTACCTACCGGGAATAGCAAGTTCCCGCATTCGAAACAGGAAAGTTGGGACTAATAATACAGTT
Organism: Varroa jacobsoni; assembly: GCF_002532875.2. Taxonomy (NCBI): domain Eukaryota; kingdom Metazoa; phylum Arthropoda; class Arachnida; order Mesostigmata; family Varroidae; genus Varroa; species Varroa jacobsoni. The sequence continues at coordinate 29,181 of NW_019214228.1, forward strand.
ACAAAGCGGGCGCTCTGTGCTAATGTATCGCGTTATTACATATTTTAATTTTAATCATAATACAGTAATGGTAAAAAAAACTAAAAGGTGCCTGAACTTCTCGCGTTCCAGTTATTACGAATGATAGTATGGTGTTGCTTTCTTCCACGAACTGCGTATAATACAAGCCTTTTGATTATCCCTAAATAAGCGTGAACCTTTAAACCAGAACTACTGTTAATTTACTTGCTTGAATTTATATGATGTAGGTAAAAATTTGGTTGCTTTAAGTGATTTTAAAGGCCCCTCGAGTGAAGTTCGTAGCCTGTTTTTGTTTTACATATTTCTCGACTAATCCTATCGATAATTATTCTAAGTAACCGCTTGCTTCTGTTCGGAACACTAACACCCTTAATTCACAGTTTTTTTTTTTTTAATAATACTTTTCCTTTAGCGCCATAAACTAAAACTGCTCTCGTCCGTGGCTGTCTAAACTTGTCATCATAGAGCCATTGACGTTCTGAAAGGAATCTCTTTTATTAGGGTTATAGCATAACATCTTTAGCACCTAGCACACTTTTCAAATGATAATTTTGTTACACACAAATACGAATCGCACAGTCAAGCTCTTCGACGGGCGATAAAATAAGGCTGTATTGGCCTACTCTAACTGATTGTTGAAAGCACTAAATTAACAGAAAGAAAACCGAAAACCATTATCTAAAACTGTGAAAAATATATACCTATAGCAGGTGAGTGTCTAACGCAGATCATTTGTTGTGCTTATGCTTATGCTTACGCTGGCTGCTTTGCGTGCACTTCTGACAATCGACAACTATAAAAATTAAGGAGCCGTATCAATTATTAGCTTGAAGAAATCTTTAATATAATCCTTTGTATCGCCTGGCTAGCTTTGAGCCAGAGCTTGAGAGGCACTAACACAGATGTTGCAGGTCTTGTCCTCAGTCTCTGGTCAACCCAGAATCAATATAAAGGTCCCCTCGCTACCTGCTTCACCTCTAAATAAGCCGATCTGACTTTGACGTAAAATTTTTGGCAATTTGGTTTGCAGTGCTTTTATCGAAGAAGTTTCCCGTCGAGTAGTAGTGTATTAAATTATTCGGTAGATCATTGGTAGAGCACTTTTCCGTTTTTAGAAGCGCTATTACCGAAGCGATTACTATTAAGCGAAAGTATCGTCCGTTGCCGTAAGTTTCTATGAAACTTAATCAGTTCTGAAAGGATATCTACACTTTTAAATCGTTTACAATGTGTTTTGCTGCTATATCCTAAGGGCAAGGTAGGCGAACTTTGTAAAACGATTCATAGTATACAGTAAAAGTTTTTTCGAGGAAGCATGCATCTGCTGAAATTAAGGACACCTTACGAAGTGTTAATGCTAAGTAATTTACATGCATTGGCAAAAAAGCTTGATGGCCCGTGGATGGGGTAAGTCTTCTACCGTGAAGGTATTTAAAGAATCTCTGAAATGCAACTACACGTTTAAAGGTTTCTTTTTTTACCTAAACATCGCGTTTCCTAATCCATATTAGCTTGGATCTATGGCTACAATAACTGGAAGGTTAGAAGCATAACTTACCGTTCTTCTGTAGATGTCCTTTAAATTATCTGGGCAATTATGACACGTCTCATGAGACATTATGACACACGAAACTGAATGCTTTCCTGTAGCAATTTGTCTAATAGGCCTCGTTTTCCTCAAGCTTGTCAACAAAAGCTGCATGATGATGTATAATTTTACTCAATAGGAGTCTCTATCCAAAAACATTAATGGAACCAAGCATTTGAGATCTTATTTTGATTTTATTGCATGGATATTATCTGTTTGCGGCAGGCATACGAATTCTTAAGAATATCGAAACAATTGCACGTTTCTAGCTTTACCTAAAAAAATCTTTTATTGCGTTCCTCGATAGTTTCCCCCGAGACGGTAATATCCTTCAAATTACTGCAATGCCGTAGATTCTCCGTTACTCCTCCTTTTGCTTTACGTTGAACAAATTCAGATGCGCTCTTAATTCCAAACGAAAGTTTATCATACGACCAGGACTGTATAGTCTGAGTGACCAGCTGGCTGGGGTTTTATTTCCCACTAAGTAGCCAGGCTTGGCTTCTGGCCTTCCTAAGAGAGTATAACAAACAGGCTAAGTTTTAGAGAATATTGGATGCGTCTGCGGTTTTAATATAAGGTTTTCCTTTATTGTAATAGCAACCTTGATAAATATACGGGTGGGTATCCTCCTTAAAGAATAGCTGTCACTCTACGACGTTCCTCATCAGTTATATGCTAACTAGTGAAGCTCTATTTGATAGCTACACCCACCTAGAATAGGCTGACTGCTTCAGTGCCTTTTTCATCAATTGGTTCTCAGTAGTTCTACGATTTGCAGTAAAGCAGTCGTTCTAAAATGGCTCTCCGCTTAACTCTACTCCAGGCACGAAATATTTTCAGCACTTTAATTATTTTTAATTAGCAGCGGACTGGGGACCAATTCTGCTTTGCATTATTTCTCCCAAATATATACAATATATTAATGGCGGTAACGTTCGATCTCGCATCTTTTCGAAATCAAATCATTTTCTTATTCATTTGGGTTATTCCAGATATACTGATTAAAGCTTTACCGTGGCTGCTTCGCTTTAAATTATGCTCCTAGTATACACAGCACTTGAAGCAGCATCCCGGACCTAGTTTTCGAATAGAGTTCCGTCAATTATACGGTCGGCGTAGCTCAATGGACGTGTTGTCCTGAATTTTGGAAACGCGCTTATCTCTTTTATTACTCGTTTTATTACAGTAGGTGCAGACCCGAGCTTGCGCATGCTCGGCTTCGTTGTTTATGACTGGCAACACAATTCTTGCATCAAAAGATTTTTGGATCCGCATTCGTTTTGCGTTCATTGACTTTATTTAATCGAATTGATAGTTCTAATAATCTCTTAATTTAAGATCCCTTTTTCTGCAATCTACTTCAGCGTGCTCTTTAGCTGTATGTGCTACTTCACACGTCAATTGAGTGTATGATGAATGTAACTTCCGAAGCCGCTACTAAATGTTTTTACACGATTTGCTTCATATTTTAATATCTGGGTCACGCTAAACTACAACGTCAAACGAGGCATTACATTTATTCATTCATCATGTACACAAGTTTCTCTAGCTGATTTACCTTACCTGGACAACCGTCAAAAATTTATCACATTGATAAATTGTCCATACGGATGCACTTCACAGAGGTAATACATCCTCAAGGACACAGTGATATAATATAGTATCTGTACTAGTTGTCTCCTGCGAATAAAGTTCCGCAGGCCTTTTTTAATAAGATATGCGCACTGAAGCTGTCACCTCATAACTTGTTTAATCTATTTCGAATAATTCTATTTTGTTCCGTAAAACTTATCCTTTGTTATTTGACCTGTTCAGTATTTTTTGGACATCTGTCTGCGGGGCCCTAAGGAAACTTCGGCGTCCTCGATCGTAAATTGCTGATCACTGAATCCCCTGGGATGATACCTGCTTGCAGTTTCTCAAACATCTCTTTGAAGACTTAGCTCTGAGCGGTAATTACGTAACTGACTATTCTTTGTAGGACACATTGATTCATTTTTGAAAATAATCCCCATTGTCAATGGTTTAAGTTAGTTAAGAATCAAAAATATAACTTCACTCTTTTAAGTTACCAAATATCTATTCTCCAAACTTAGCGAGATTTGATATAGAATTAATTGCAGTTTATGACGTTATGTTCATTAGCATAAAGCTCGTCTGACGCTCGTTCTCTATTGTGAGTTGCAAGCTTTGTCGAAGAGCGATAACAATGACTGTTTTGTAGAAGTATAGTATGTTAGCGAATGATGATTTCCTTAACTTAACCATTACTTAAAGTATGCATACCTAAAAATAACAGATTAGGTATCAGAAACTAAGGTTTTCATTAGTCAGCTCTCAGCACTTCTTGCTGTGAAGCTCCTTATCTGTTTATTTAACATGGAATGCCTATTTACTAGGTTGTTTCCGGTTTTCGTTTTAATGGTGCGCAAATGTTACGACAGCCTGAGGTTCTTTATTCTGTTGTCGTCGTTTTATTAGAACCATAAAACCTCGTTTTCAGTTCCAATTGCAAAGGTAAAGTATGTTGAACAGCATTTGGACATGTTTTGTTTGGCTCTTTCTGAGGTAGGTCAAAAAGGTGTCGAATTAGGCTCCATATAGATGCGGCGTCCATAGCAAGGATCCTGTAGCTGGATCTGTTACTGCAAAACGTCCTGTTGAGCCGTTTAACTTTGAGTTCGATCAAGATTGCATTGAGCCACTTTTCAACAATGATAGATACTGGTCGAACGTAACTGTAAGGTATGCACGGTACGCAGAACATATATCTTAGTTTGTTATAGTCGCTTTTTAACATCTGCAAAGGATCAGATTCGCAAATTCGCTGCTTTTTAAGCCGACGTATTCGTCTCAAGATCAGAACTTTTGCGATCCGAACAAAGCGATAATAACAGCCCTATGGAGAAAGAACTTTCCAGTGATACGTCCATTTCACTATTTGTAAAAAGAATTAATAATAGGATGTAACAAATAAAAGTTTAATATAATATAGCTATATTTAAGATGGTAGCTTAATTCAAATGAATTGATAAAGAAATCGCTGTCTAATCCGGTTGTTAGCCATATCGACAGATAATTAAAGTAGTCTTTCCTACGACTAAACCGTACGTGCCATGCGTTTAGTACAATCCGTCGTCAATCCGGAACTTTGCGTTGGTAACTGGCTTTCGCAGTCATCTACCGCGCATGTGCCGTTCTCAATAGTCACTTGAATTAGCAGCACATCAAACACCATTTGGCTGTCTTCCCTACAACTACAGCACTGTCACCACCGACGATAACGTCCACCATGTCACAACGTTGATACAAGTTCTGTATTACCAAATTATTTAACCGTAATCCTACTTTTTCCTGCTGTCCTGAATTGGGACCGATACTCGTGTAACAGGTTTCGTTTTGTGGATGCGTACCATTGCCCGCTACTACGTAATATGCATTGCTGTTCATACCAGGGTCCTGACATAAAATACCAAACTGCTACATACAATAAGCGTTCCTGTTGACAAAAATGGGCTATTGACTATGAATTATGGACCTTCAACCTGTACCAGTTTAGTGTAAACGGAAGCATCTGGGTTTCCAGGATGGGTTTCTTAGAATTAGCCCTCTCTAGAAAGTTCCAGATATAAATTAAGATGTTGTGGTTAACTTCGGTAGTTTGAGGTTGAGCACATGGATACAAATAGATTGGGTTCAGCTAAATATTTAATAGAAAATATGTTTTGAAAAAATTAAGCATACGAGACAGGATGAGATCAGAAACGTTGCCGCAAATGTTAAATGGATCAGAACCTTTCGATGGCATAGCTTATTACGAGCTGTACATGTACTAATTCAAGTTTAAGACGTAGCTTATGTCAAAAGATGGCAATATGACAAAGTAAATAATTGGGATTAGAATTAATAGTCAATTCTATATATACTACACGCAGGACAGTTGTTTTGATACAATAAGCGTCAGCTGGGGCCAAATCCGGATTCTCATGATTGTGACTCTGGCGTTTTGTTTACCCCACACCCTTAACAGTATACTTTTTTTTGGGCTTTTAATAGGAAAGTGAATAATCATTAAGTTGATGACGTAATCCGGGTCCTGCGGTCTCAACATATCTTCTGACAGACATATACTCATAAATATATGTCCGCGCAATTTCACACGTTTTGCTGTTTCCTGTTCTCGGTATAATATGTTTCCGAAGTGTGCTACAGGTTCAGTGGCTCGCCATATGGCATGAAAAGGCGTGTAACACCTTCCTCCTCGTTGCAAATTGACGCGTTTCGCATGGTTACAATTTAGTAGCTTTCCCGAGGCAGTTGTTGTTGGCCCCGATATCGTCGTAACGCCGAAACGAGATCGCATCTGCGGCCAGCCTTCGCCAAACAACCGTCTGCACGCGTGCATATATACATAGAAGTAAGATCTCTAATGACAGAAGCATTAGAAAAGCGCCTCGTAAAAAGAGTGGCTGTCTATCTGTCTCCGGCTATCGCTACGTCCATTGGCGACGCTGCCAGACACATTACTGTCAGCAGCACTAATACCATGTTTCTTTCCTCTTGCATCCGTACCTGAAAAAGGGCATCCTGCTGTGACCGCGAAAAGGTAGTGAACAAGTGATCCGTCATCTCTGCTGGGGCCCTTCTCAAAGAGAGAATGGTAAACGCGTGCGTGGGAAAGAAGGCTAGGGAAAACACGGATGAACAACGCAGCTCAAAGTCCGAATCGTTGTCTGGTTTCGATAAAGAGCACCGCAAACTCCATGCCATTAGCATCATCACCATTGCCATAATTCATACGTGGATAAGATGTAATGGGTCCCCAACTGCAAAGGCCACTCGAAGAGCCTTCACAGTTAGGGACAAACCCCGCGTTTTTACCGTCTGTTATAAGTAGACCATACACCGACATTTCAGCCACAGTTCTACAGAACAGATTCATATATTCGTAATTATTGTTATCAGAACGGATTCACCAGGCTCCCGTCACGCCTTATGAATTGACTTGTCTTCTTCTAGCAAGCCAGACAATGCCCTTTGAGTTCACGTCAAGCATGAAAGAAAATAGTTAATCTCCTTCAAATTTATCTTATGCTCTACTTAGACAAATAAAGATGGCAAATACTAGTTAGGTAAGTTAGTGAGGTAAACATACAGTAAGAATGTTTGCTTCTCCATTCATGCTATTCGTGTAGGTTAGGTTAGGTTCGTGAAAGAATCTTTATTACAATTAACGGAGTCAATGTTACATGCGAAGCCTCAGAACTATATTCATAAAATAAGCCTTTGTACAAATTTAGACGTATAACCTAGCCACATATTTCACGCAAGTTCTGGGGGTACAATAATACTCGAAAAAGTGGGATGAAATAGTATATCATGTTGCTATTAAATTATTCATGAAAGGCCAGCCAGCATTATCGCTTCTATGAACAGCAGCCAACAATTGACTTAAAGCCAACAGATGCAATCGATCTTGATGCAATCGGCCTTGAAATTGGGGTTAAATACAATAGATTATACAGAACGCCATTGTACCAAAACATTGTCCAAAGTAGACAATTCTGGATTTTAATAGCTCCTTTTGATAAGTCGTCGACGTCTTTCTATGTTGACCACGAAAGCTTAGCTGGAATACCAGGATTCGTCACTACGGATTAGATCGAATTATTAATTGTCAAGCTAATTCATAAAGCAAACGCAGTGCTTATAAAAAAAAAAAGTAACTTTAGTTATTGTACATAAATTCCACACAATCGACCCCAGTCCGCAACGCCGCGATGCTAGTTTCAGGTCAACCGTATCTTAGTATTATAAACGGTACCTCGCTACATTTTTCTATCTGGAAACGTCCCTAATAATAGAACGAATAATATACTCATTGAATTGGCCAGCTCTTACGAGGCTGACGAGATTGGTTTCTCGTACAATAGTTACGATTTAATGGCGGAGCCATCTGTACCACATGCCTCTCTCAAGGTTGTTGTCATGTGACGACAGTACAAATGCATCTGGACGTCTACGATGTACAAAGAATACGGAAGACGTGTTATGCCTCTTTCGTTGCCATTGGTAGTTTGCCCCTTGATATAAGACTTCGATTGCACCGTCCTCTTGATAATGCCCGTTCCATCCGGTACTCCGTCATCATCGAAAGCTACGCTTGCTCTCGATGACGCTGAATGCGAAATGCCGAACGAACGGGACACATAAACGTGGAGAACAGCGGTCGCGGGGGTTTAGAGGAGAACTAGGGAGATCTCGATGAGGAGTGGCCCCTGCTTTCGTTTCAGAAACGACTCGCCATCAAATGTAAAATCACGACAAACGCCAACGAGCCAGCTGCAGCTGATTAAGACACTAAAACTAGCGAGATAAATGTGCAGATTATTTTAAATTGATAAATATGCTCTCTAGTAATAGGAATTTCGCGCGATTGCATTTTGCCACTTTTATGCTATGCGAAAAAATATTAAAGGTTAGAATAGTTTTTAATTATGATCTAGATTGCCGTAACCGTCATTGTATTATAATGACGATTTTGGGAAGAAAACATTTTGAAATCCCGTTCGAGCCATGGATTCACTACTATGGGTCTACACGAGCATGATATGTGGGTTCATTCCTTAAATCGTGGACGGCACGCGGACAACCTTGCAGCAAACAACGTTCCGTTGTGGTCCCTTAAATCAGGCCATATCCAACACATAAAGATAGTTTATAGCGGGCATAGCATTCACCCGCTTCCAATCCTTATCAGAACGTCGGCGCATTGTAGCTAGCGCTCGCTTTTATTATAATGGTTCCAAAGCTAAATGGCCCGAAAAAATCGCATGCCTCGAGCCATTCCAGCAGGCGGCTTCGTATACGAAGACGACACCCGTAGCGCAAACGCGATCATGCCACACGCGGACATACACGCACATACGGGTGCACGTAAGGAAAGCGAGATGGACGCAACTTACGAGAAAATGCGGCTTTGATGTTGTCGCGCTGGTTTATTACTCGTAGTAAAGCTACTTTATATTAAATACTAAAGTATAACTACTGTCATAGCAGCACTTCGTAAACATATGGTAGCCGTAATATGACAAAATCCAAACTTTACACCCCTTTTTGATTCGACTTACCTAAAGTATACTGTAGCATTCGCAAATACTTATCTTATTGCCGAGAATGGGCGAAACAATGTCGCCTATTCCTTCGAGCAGACTTCATGCTGTCATCAGTGCGTCCGATAAGATAATCCTGTGCGATTGCAGCTTTTCGCTTGATATTACCGGGCTGTCGAAAGAGTATCGGCCATTTTTCAAATTAGATCGATTTATGGTAATCTATCTCAAATTGGGGTCAGCTGAAAGTTAAGATGTAACTGCGGCAAATTTATTGGCATGCTTTTGTTCACTTACTTAAAATAGAACGCCCTAAAAATGAGTAAAATTTAACAAAAAAATAATTATATATTACAGCTTTATGAGAGAAATTTGTGCTGTTTATGGTCAAAACGTGTGATCGAAACAAAATGCTATAGATGGTTTTCGTTCCAGAGATGTCTCTCGTAATCGTCGAAAGATCACAAGAAAAAAAGGTTGATGAAATAAATTACTGTTGATGAAAGTTGAGCAAGACTGACACATAAATAGCTATGATGTCTACAATGAATTTGCTATAAGGCACCTTCAAGAAAGCTGGCTACAAAGAAGCTCTATGAAAGTTATGTACCCGATCGTATCTGAATCTGCAAAACTTTTTCCACACCCAACGAAAAGAAGTTGATCACGGACAATGACAAGTAAATCACCTGCGACAATTAAGTGTAAATAAAATAAAATAAAAACATGGTGTTTCATCATCTTTAGTATAGCCCAGACTGACGTCGAACTATTTTGGATGGCACTGGAAAAAAAATCGCAAACTATAAAATATTACCACTTGACAAAACGATTGATTGATTCCGGCCTCTACTGTCAACAACTAACAAAATTACAACAAGCCACTGAAACAAATCGACCGGAACTGGTAAACATGTCCCCATAACCATAGGGGGTAAACATCCCCCATGACAATGTCAGACCGCATATACCCTTTTCAGCGACCCGATGGTAATTTCTATTGATTCGCAGTGTAGCTCGGATCTTGCACTATCCGCTTATTCTTTGTTCATTTAAGGGTGTTAATTCAACTTCCAATAAGAAGAGGTTGCAAAAACCAGCTATCACAGTTTTTGACCCAGAAAAAGTTTTACGGTTATGGTGTTATCAGAAAAATGACAGAGGTCGTCGATTCAAATGGCGCGTATTTAATTTAGTCGTATTATTTTGAAATATAAAGATTATTTGTTTAAATTTTGGCTTAAAACGATTAGTTCTTCAACAGTCCAATTATCATTAGTATTGAGCGATAAATGTTTAAGAAACCATGTCGAACTGGAAGGCATATTTCTAAGCGAATTTATTAAAATCCATCTTAGGTAGAAAATTATTATAGAACTTTGTTTTAATTGAAAAGTTGTCGCTACTATATTTTCGGTGTCGTATTATTGAACTTCACTGTCATCAGATAGAGTTTCGATAGGTTGACGTTGGATTCAGTCTTCAACGAAGCAGCTAGCCCTGTAACTGGGTTCCGTGCTGCTTATTTCTGCCCAAACATATTGCTGCTATATTACAGGGCAGGGGCGAATGGGAGGCATCAAGTCGCAGGGGAGAAGATGAGGGAGGAAGAGCAAAGGGATGTTGTAACGGGGGGCGAATAAGTCAATAGGCTAAAGAAGTGAACGACATTTTCGCTTTGGCAAAACTTGATACCTAGCCAGTAACATGCAACGACTAAACAAGTGACCAACAGTATGATCTGATAACGATGACAGTTGTATGTTTTGCGGACCACTCTATGCGCATACAAAGATCAGCACTTCAGCGCTTTCTATCGAGATGTATTGAACCAATACGTACACGTCAGAACAGGCCAGTGCTTGCAATCATGTTCTGTACCTTCGAAAATAATAATAACGATAGCCTATTGCTATTACTACTACCACCACCTGGAGTGGCTAGCGATTTTCGGCAGCAGTTTCGGGACTGAAAAGAAGCAGAAACTGAGCGAGGGAAAGACTCCTGGGAGCAAGGAAAAGAAGGCAGTCAGAGTGAGGCAGGAAGACGAGGGGACGTGGGGCAGCGCTTCGCGACTTGTCGAGCAGGTCTCTTTACCCACGCCAGCTTGCCGTAGTCGCGTCTGCTCACTCCTGTCGCCGCCGCACAACCTAAAGTGGCGTTCATTATTTAACTTATTGTCCGTTAGCGCGCGACCGAGAACCAACGACGCAGACAACGGGCAGGTCGAGGAGTTGAGTGGACAGGCAAGTAAAGATGGGGGAATGACTGTGTTGGAGGCTCAAGCTGCGTCGTGAAGCCGTACCCCTCCGTGTTCTTCATCTCTATCACGCACACATACGATGTATCTCTGTTTTTCTCTAACTTTTGTTCTGTTTTGGATAGACATGGGCCTTTGGCTTAACCGCTGTGTGGGGGCGAAACAGCTACCAGCAAAGTTGGACTAGATAGGGACTCAAGAAAGGGGGTTTCGACGGGGTGGTCAGAAAAAAGCGCTAGGGAGGTGGGAAAAACGAGGGGCACTCCTGAGCGGTGGCCGACAAAGTAAATTAGATTACCATCGTTCTCGACTTCCTGCCCCCAACTGGCCCACTCTAAACTCAGTCCATCTTCGAGTCGGCGGCCGAAGACTCCTGTCCCGCCGCTACGGCCGCCATTGGAGCCGGAGAAACTTGCTCGCCCTATCCACACATACAACCCTAAGTCAAGCTGGCAAGTGAAGCCACGGCTGTTAGACGCCGCGCTCTAAGGGTCGAAAAACTCCCTAATTCCCCCATACGAAGTACTCGCTTCTTTACTCGGCCTATATCCGGAAAGGGTCTTCTTTCTTACCTTGGCCTCTTTGCCGTTGTTGCTGGCTCTGACGTGGTTGTTCAGGCGTGGTACACGTCCGAGCCCAAAAGTAGTGCTAGTAAGGACTAAGAGCTTCTCCAATTTAGAGTCGTTACGAGTTTCGTACAAACTCACCATACAAACACCTGTATTGAACGGTTTCGTTGCCACGTTTGAAAGACTAAAATCGGAAATGTACCCATATTATACTAGTAATTTAGTCATTATGCCACACGTATTGCTGCGTCCGTTAGACTGGTTACCTCAACGAAAACGCCTCTCGTCCTTATATACGTCGTCGCCCTCACTGGTTTTGATTCTGTACATAATCTGCAAAATAACAGATACATTTATTGAATAAATATGTCAGTATTTTGTCCAACAGAACAGCAACTTCAGAACGATGTACATATTGTACCTACAATGTCTAAACCGTAATCAATGTATACTGTAATGGTTATGCAATCACTTCAACGGTGCCCATCAAGAACAAATCATCATCCCGATTTCATGTTTGTGAACTTCGTTCATATAGCTTTTACGGACAGTCAAATTTATATGGGTCAATTGATATAAATCGCATGTTAGAATAAGAAGTGTGTTGGTGAAAACACTCTCAGTGACCATTTGAAATATCCGGTATTAAAAGCCAATATTCGTAGGGTATAGAAACGCTTTCCTATAAAAGTTTACGTCAGTAGACATATCACGGATTTGGAACAATGGATCTTTAAATACATTTGCTAGTACTCTATGCTATAATGTTAATATAGTATACAACTCTTGCAGGTAACATGATGGTATTTGTATGTTTTTGCTTCATTATCAATTCCCTTCCGGACAAAGCAATTTAAGCAAATGCACATGGTCTCCTTGATCATCTCTAATACCGCCTTTGTCTGCTAGATCTCAACTCTTTAATGAAAAGCCTGGCAATAGGGTGGCGGTGAGCTCTGTAATCCTCGCACTTGTTCAGTGTCTGCGAACTGCTCGTATTGTGAGAGCCCTCTCTACTGATAGGTCCCTGGAACAATACTATTCAACAGTACCAAGACATATCATAGCCAGAATTGCTGAGAGTCAGCTATGGAAGCAAGTTTTTATGCAAGTACGTAAGCTTTTGTTTTTATTTATTTAAAACTGAATTTGGCCGTAGTAGCTCCCATTAGGCACGAACACCCCTGTTTAGATTTCTCAAAATGGTAATAGCAAATAGTGATGTTTGGAAATAGGCGCTGCCTACACCTCTTACCTGCTACGCTAACAGGGCAAACCTGCCGTTTCTTAACACTTCTCTTTCTTGTATATATATTTTTGGGTCCTATAGCACAGTGTGGAAAGACCTATTGGACCCGACATGCATATAACTCAGGTAGCTCAAAGTTGCTCAGAAATTGCAACGTTTTAAGCCTATACAAATGCTCGAGTGTTGAACTATTAACATGGCTGGAAGCTATTTTCACGACTACATGGTATTTAAGTAGACATATTTATTATAGCACTTGTCCCATATAATGTAGTAGTGTGTATGTTTTCTCTAGGCACAACTGTTACATAAGGATAAATCTAAGAAGACGCGTTGTACATCCGCCATATTTGGTTCAGAGGCTGACTCAATTTTTTCGATAGAGAAGTTTACATATTTTTTATATTGTAACAAATTCGTCAATCAATTGTCCCGTTCATCTTGTATCGTTCAATTCGTTACCTTTAATTTGCTCGATAAAAGGCATCGAGCTCATTGTGTTAGAACAAAAAGACGCTCTAAGGGTTATCAGTCATAGCATAAATTACTTCCTGCACGCGTTTGTGATGCCTACTACTAGTAGCTACTAGATAGCATGTAATAGTAATAGACTCCGCCATAACTTATTGCTTTATGGAGTAGGCTATCAAGTATCGCACAAATGTAAATACGAATAGCGTTTTATGATTATTTGATCAAAGCACGAGACAGAAAGCACCTAAAGGTGAATCGTGAGTTTTATACTATTATGTGCCTAGATACTGCGCAGAATCAAGCCTGTGTCTCGCCTTAAATCGCTTTCTCTATCCAATGGGTGAAACGTCGCCTTTTCGAGAAGCTTGGAAACAGTAAAGGGGAAAACCGCACCGTTAAGTTCTCTTGACGTCAGGTGATAGTTAGTTTAGAGTGCTTAAAGTGGCAGGTCTTGCGTGCGTTTCTCTACTGACGATGGTGGGCAGGTGGAAGAATGGGTTGGTGGTCCTTACCTGCTGCCCCTTTACTAGCCAGGCCTCAACTTGCCTCTCTTGATAAGGGGGAGGATGAAAGAGTTACAAACAACGTGGTAATAGGGACAAAGCGACGGGTGAGAGCAATAGCTCAGGTAGGTCGGAGACAGAAGACTAGGGAATTTGTAGCACTCGAATGTTCGGAAAGCATGTCACTCTACTGGGCATATACAAACACACCCGCAGTTGAGGTGAGATGCTTTCTTAGCTTGTCCGGCGCTCGCCCATCCGCTTGCTCACGCAGCTCCCTGAAGACTTGCCTAATGATCTCCTTCACCTGTTTACTCGAAACAACAGTTCGCCTGCACCTCTGTCAGTTGCGCCCTTTTCTTGTCATGGTCCTTCTTTTCTCTTGCATCTGTCTCGGTTTTTCTGACCGGTTTGTTTTTCGCAGCGTCGGCATTGCCTCGAGCAATACATACCGAGGCATCAAGGGGCAAAAGACAGACGTCCTACCTATCAGCCGCCAACCATCGCCACCACCATTAACGTACGTTTTGCCCGCTGCCAGCGGTTTCCCGTTTTTTTATACTTTTACAGAATAACGCTAAACAATGCCCGTCATTCTAACAGAGTCAACGCACACAGCTACACGTGCACAAAACACAGAAAAGCACAAAGAAAGGTAGAAAAGCAGGCTCATACAAAAACACGGCGCATATACGTATAAGTACATATACCCGGGCGAATTCATATAGGCTTGACCGTGCGTTACTTGCTGAAGTGTCTTTTAGCTTGCTTTTATCCCCGTTTACGTTCCTCTAAGGAGACGCAGGCAGGGAAGAAACATTTTGATGTTCTCTCTTTTTTAGTCCTTCGTTGCGTTTTTTCTTCTTTTTTTCATGCGCTAACTGGTTGCAAGCCTGTCTAGCTAGTTCAGCCCCACTCCGATGTTCACTGATCTGGAAGGACCTTGGAGAGATCGCAAACGGCCAGGCGTTGGCGCTTCTCTGTTGGCTGAAAGACGTCGAAGACAGAGAGCTCGGCATAACGGCTCTAGCTAAAGCTTTGGATAAGCGTGGCAGTTTGAGATGGGTGGGGTTTAGGATTTAGGGCGGGAGTGAACCTTTTTGGAGACCGCTGCTTCGAGAGACGCAAGCGGAGGTTGTTTCCCCCTCTTTGGTAGCTGGTGGTCTCTTTCGAGCGACTTGTTCGGTTCTTGAGGGCTAAATTGAAGGACTTCCTGTAGAGACATCGGCGACGGAAAAAGCGCGCAGACGACCCAACCCAACACCGAAGTGGCGACATAGACCGACACACACATACAACAAATCCACGGTCACTCACTTCTAGTCGTCATTGTCGTCATCGTTGTCGTTCGTCGCTCGTTTGCTCGACTTTGACCGTTCTCTGGCAGCTTCTTTTTGTCTTTCGGTAGGTCGACTGCTCGGCTTGAAGCAAAGAACCTCGAAGCAAAAGAAAGGCAGAAGAGACGATGGGAAAAATTGCTGCTGTGAGTTGGTGGTTATGGCGACGGCGGCGGAGAATGTAGTCGAAGAAACGCGCCGATAGCACAAGTAGCATCCGCGACAGTTGAAACTTGGCCGCTGCTGATCCTGCTGGTCCTACTATGGCTACGCCGCAGTGCAAGGATGGAAACAATTTTTCCCTTATTTGATCCATCCACTTACTTCATTTGGGAACAAATAGAGATCACTGGCTTCCGCTCTCCCTTCCGTTTCACCAGACAGTCATGAGCAGCTCGCCCGTACGTCAGCCCGCAGGCGAGCAGATCTTCGTTCTTTTCTCATGTGGCCACCGTCACCGTTGCGACGTTGCCATACGTCGGCTGAAGCCCACTACTACCGACTGCCTTCCGGTGTCAGCACTTCTTTATTTCTCCGGCTTTCCTAGGTTTTCGAGCTGACGCTGAGAACCTCTTTTTCGGGAATGAGTGGGTTTGTCCCTTTGGCAGAGTACTACTGCGGCGGCTGCTGATGTCACCCTCGCTTTCTTGCTGTATTCGTTCTCTCATTTAATTTGAAGGATACTTGGTCGCTAGGTTAGTCAGCCACAAGAATTCAGAGGCTGCTAGATGGCTAATGCATTAGAACGTTCACCGGACGAACGGCGTTGATCGACTAAGTAAAATAGCAGTTATGCAACAGACGTTTATACAATAGCTCTTAATCTATTTTATTATATAGACGAGCAGGCACGCAGCGGCTGTTGAACAATGAGGTCCATTTAGTTTGTATTGTAGATATTTAGGTGAGGGTGCATATGCGGTTAAGTAGGCCTATACATATATAACGAAAAATAATAATACTGTCTTGCACAATAATAATAATAATAATAAATTTGCACATTGCATATGAATGAAAGGACGCTACCGTTGAAAAACTTTGTTACTACCTTTCGTTTCCACTAATCCCTTCTCCTAACTGGCCAAACTGACTCGAAGAGCTGGAGAATCCATCTTTGCATTAGTCCATATAAATAGGAATCGGTCGTTATGTCTCCTACTTTCGTTCAGATAAACACTTGATTTATAAACAAACGCATGGTCCTTCAAAACATTGTTTAACAATTATATATTAAAGCAAAGCCCATGTGGTAAAATTAGTTAACTATATACATACGTTTGTAGTTTGTATCTCAACAGATAAATAATCCACCAATATTGCCGCCGACGACTGTGGATCATTGTGCGATTTGACGTTCATTTCGAACCGACTAGTTCTCTTCTACAGATTGAAAATATCCTACGAGACATTCAGCTTTGTCGATACTTTGAGTGGGTGGATCTTCTATCGAAAGGAAGAAAAAGAGTGGAGTGCCAGTGTATGTGTGCGTGTTCTACGAAGTTCCGCCCTGAAATACTTTCGCTTACTCCCAGAGGAGTCCAGCACTCAACGGCGTGGCCTTGACTCGATTTTGAGCGTATTGAAGCTTTGGCTTCCACCTATGAAGCGGGACCGCTTCGAAGGCCGAAACACAGTCTCTATTGTGCCGGCTCTTTCTCTCCTTTGTTGCAAGGCACGTATGCTGACCCTGCGGTGTTTCCGACCGCCGAGTACATTCCGCTTTTCACTGTTGGGACAAACGATGGTGAACGTAGAACATAAGCAAGAAAAAAAGGTGGCGAAAGAACACAGCTCTCCTGGTCGATGCCACCAAGTCAATAGTCGTGACGAAACCAAGAAGGAGCGACAGGCGCTAGCTAAAAACGATATCGTTGCTCTCACAAAGCGTTGACAGAAATCGATAAGAATACAGCAGACCAGAACGCGATAAAGGCCTAACGATCTTTGGAAGGAAGTTTATCGTTAAGTGATTTTGCATTGGACAACGTCGTATAGAATGTGTTTAAGAAAATGTCAAAATCGTTGTGAAATGAATTGTTTGTATAGCCAAGCACCGTAACATGTGAGCATAATAACTCGCATAATATTCAATTTATATATATATATATATATATATATATATATATATATATATATACATATATATATAGGCTTTTCAAACTAACCGATAGTGCCTGAGTCCTAAGTTTAGGGTAGGATAACTCTGTGCGACAAGGGCTACAAAATGGTTCCTACTATGTGCAACATATGGAGGTGTTTACGGTGCTTCAGATTATGTAATTATCTTATCGGTCAATATACAGGAGATGATTGAAGGTAATTGTCTATAAATCCCTTGGTGAATTAATCACACAAACGAAAATTATTGCGGAATAACAACTTTTCGTTCCTACGATCACGTTAGATTTGTCGTCACTGTACCCGTATTTGAGTTAAGAATAAGCGCCACCGCAGCTGCTGGCAATAACCTGTTGAAGCCATTGAGACAGGCACTGCGCTGGTTAACTGAAGATCGTTAAAAACCAAAGTTTTTGAGTGGTTTTTCTACATTTATGTATAATTTCGTAGCACTTCCTGTCAAAACGTTTGATGACTGCGCAAAACATCTATCGTTATTATTATCATGGCAAGCTCTGAGATTTAAATTATAGTTTTAATTAATTGCGTTTCTGAAGATTAATCAAAAACAAAAGAAAATATATAAGGGCAATGCTATCGTGTGGTTTTCGATGGGCAAGGTTGGCTAGCGAACTTCAATAGACTAAAACTACTTAAAGTACAATGCATATCGAACCCTGAATCGAGTCCATATAATGTCTCGGCAAATTATTATATAGGGCAGTTATTAATATCCGACACATGAGTCCAAAGTTGGGCAGAGTAGTGGATAACAGTTAGTCCACCTATTCATTAGTTACTTACATGTGGCCAGC
The DNA here is from genome assembly GCF_002532875.2 of Varroa jacobsoni. Lineage (NCBI taxonomy): Eukaryota > Metazoa > Arthropoda > Arachnida > Mesostigmata > Varroidae > Varroa > Varroa jacobsoni. The sequence goes on from NW_019214228.1 coordinate 47,230, forward strand.
TAAGGGGAGGCTGCAAAGCATATTCGTTTAAAGTGGCCGAGATTAGAGTATAGCACTAATACCGTACTCTTATACGAGGCAATCCAAACTAAATTGTATTGAAATCCATGTTTACAAGTAAACAATACAGACTAAATATCTCTTGCATAAATGTAGGTAGTGCGAAGCGTGTAGCATAAAAATCTTGAAAAATATGAAACTACTACAGAAATGTGGCAATTTTTAGAAAATCGCCAAATTCAATTCTTTTTCGTGCCCCATTGCGGCACTCTACCCCATGCTCCTGTGCGACTTGCACATATCCCAGAAATGGGGAACGTGGGGTTAAGTGAACCGGCCAGGTAGATTGCGTCTGGTCTCTGCTACCAAACAGTCGCTACTAGCACTACCACAAATGCTTGGCGAGCGGGCTGGTGTTGGCTGACGCCCTACCGAACATCACGATTTGAATGAGCTACCATTGGCCATTGCAACGAACGCTTCTACACAGAGACCCTCCAATAGCCTCTGATTCAAATACATACGCGGCCACACGGTCTGAATGGGCAAACGAATCGACGCATTGACGTTCGATAGCGGCTTGTAGTGCGGCAAGAAGGGATCTGTAGGGGTCGTCGATTCTAGAATGAAGCCGGCGCCGAACGCTTCTGGTCACACCGCAGCCTGACTGGCTGATTGGCCGTGCGGCCATTCATCCCAAATATTTCTCAGGTTGCATCTCTCCTCAGAGTGTACACAGGGAGAAAACTGCATGTGTATGAAAGAGATGGAAAAGTTGTGGAAAAGGCGCTCTATAAGATCGGAAGAGAGGCACGTGTAAAAGAGGGTTGTAGTTTGCTTTGCCGACGTCAGAAGAACAGGCAGGCATCCCTACGCTAGACACGTACGTGACTGCGGCCCATCCATCGTGCAGCCGAGGTGAGCCAGTCATTGCACAGGCCTCGCCTTGCCGCCACAACCGCGTGGCTGTGCTCGTGGGCTATCGTGGCAAAGTACTGGCTGAAGCAAAAAGCCAACGAGCTATGATAGGCGTGTTTTGGTTTGTCTACCGTTCCCAAGCCACTACCAAATGTTGATAGATACGCGTGCGTAGTCGTTGCCGCGTTCAGTGCAATTGTTGAAGGCCGTTGGCCGAACGGGCATTTATGGAAAAATCACCTTCTTGCGTTTCGTGATATCTTAGGACAGCAGCACTTGATCCCTCGTCCATTACCAAACCTTCTGGTAGAAGGTTAAGTTCAATTATGCACCGTAAGGCAATAACGTATGGTCAAGTTATAGCAAAGGCGTAATTACATTTCGTTTCCTGCTGGAAGCCAACTCACAATGCAATGCTTAACGGCAATAGTAAACGTAAAACTGGAAGCTTTTGGCCGTTATTATTAGGTATGGCAAAAGAAGTAATTTGACGAAGCTGCTCACAATAATGTTGTTCTAGCTAGATGTGTAAGCTCAAAAAGGAGTCGACAATGAGTCATTCAATAGATAGCGGCTTCTTTTTAATGAAGATCATTTACGATGAAGAAAAAGTTGAAAAAAAAATGCATTTTATAGTCTCTAAGTTATCTACGGCCATTCGTTACGTTTCGTGATGTAGCTACCACGAACTTCCCAAAATATCGTGAAGGGTCATTTCACTATATTGTATCGTATTGATTTTGGAGTACTTCAGGTTCTTGTACGCCATTTTTGAACGAAATCATTATAGTAAACAAAGTTGTACACAACGATTTCAGCACATCAAAACAACGCTAGCTTAGCAGTCAGCAATCTTCCTAGCAAGTTCGATTTAAATCAGCATTTCTGTGTTCATGCTTTGCCAATCTTGCTCATTTCTGATGGCTAGGGAAATCTTTGTTTTCTTATTCCCTACATACTCGCTTCTAGAAACAGGGTCCATTTACATATGTGACTCTCGGACACAAAACGATGTGGACACACACTTTATTATCCTGTCGGGTTCGTGTAATAAATATACATTCGATGATATTATTAGGAACAGATATAATCATATTACTATAAATTTAGCAAATTTAAAACAATTCTACTTATAAGCGCCATAGTTAGTCTAGCTGGTTTAGCTAAGTTCAGCTAGACGGATCGAAAATGCGGCGATTGCAAACTAATCTTTAACAAATAAAATAATAAAGAGCCACTAGTAGATGAAACGTCGTATAAATAAAGCGTCGCAAATATATTTTCCATTTAGACAAACACTATTGGATATTCTAACAAGCAAATTTCTACTCAAAACAGTATGTATATTGTACGTATTTTTGACACATTAAAAGCAGTCCCACAAAATGCAATGAATGTAATTTTGAGCCAAGTGATAAATTGAGCCCTGGATACTAAATCAAAGTAAAATAAACAACAATATAGGCAATAAAAAACTCGACATAGAAGCCTCCTATTAGGAATTAACAGATGCTTAAGCAGTCGAGGGTCTGAACGTGGCCGCATGGACAAACTTTTCTCGCACTTCCCTTAAAGCCAAACTTCCTATTGCCGAGCATCCTTAGCGATCTCCTGTACGACCAGTTACCGAAGTAGCACTTTCAAAATTAGCAAGTCTAACTTTTTTCCGTCGGTCGAGGCAATCGTAGCCATCGTTTTGCGCACAAGGAATAGAACTGTTCCCGTCTATATTTGCGATGGTTGCAAATAATAATGGTCACACCAACTCCATCCAGCTCTATGCCTTGTTTTTTTTTTTATATTTCTTAGGTGCGAGACTTGTCATCACCATAAGCCTTTACATTAGCTGGCGCTAGAATCCACCGGATATCGGAACGCCCGATTTGAGACTCCCAAGTTTATCTCCAATCAAAGCCTAAATTATCCTCAACACGAAAAACGCTCGTATCAGAGAAGGAATTCTTCCGTGCTCTAAATTTAACTTGTTCGTGGGTTTCGCACGTGACCCATTTAGTCGCACCGGTTGGATTTGTTCTCTTTGTTTCGTTAAACTTTAGTATAATGAACCGTGCTAAGATTCTAACGGGTCGTTTACTTTTAAGCAATGGTAACTTTCATTAGACACACTTATTCATTGCAACGTAATATGTATAATTCCTTAAATCGTTTTCAATCTTGTTGAAACGTATGGAGAGCAGCCTAATCCTTCTAATTGTAATATTCTATTTTGAAATTCAAATTATTAGAAACGTCCAAGTGTGAGTAGTTTCCCATACAGGAGTAAAGCTACATTAGCTAAGCGTAAAATCATACATAGTATGCAGCAAAACAAGTATGGTCCTGTTGCCGATGGGAGCCATATATCTACCTCCTCCGTACCTCGCTAACAATCGTGCTCACCGCTTTAGCAATGCAGTAAAATAATGAAAGCACGGGAAATTGCAGCAGGAGTGATTCAATTGCTGAAACCCTTCAGTTCCTCATGCGGGGTCAGTGTTTGTGACTGATTTACCAATGCAAAAACTCTTCTGCATTCGTGTCGATCGAGTAGGTTCTCGGATGGTTTATCGTAAGAGAATATCAAAACACATATATATATATATATATATATATATATGTTTTAATATTCTCTTACGAAAAAAAACTGGGGTATTGTTGTCAGAACAGCTTATACACGATCAAAAAGCAACTGTTTCCTGGAATACCAGCCATCAGAGAGCGCTGATTCCAGCTTCTGTAAATCGAAAAATGTCTATTTAATAACAAATCAATAGAACACTGAAAAGATGCGTAGCTGGTGCACTAAGTACCCTATGACTATTTTGTCTTTATCGCTTATCATATAGTACAAGCTTTATGCAAACGATTGCGAAAGCACCCTGGGATTATTGTACATTGCTTTACGCACAGTGAAATACAAAGGGCCAACGTAGTTTATGGAACAATGTGTAATATTGAATTCCATCTTTTCGGAATTTCGATTTTTTGGGCCTGGCTCCTTTATGTGGCCAACACACCGTAACCATAGTATAGTATAGTATAAAGCTCAATTGTGTTTTGGCACAGAAAAAAACCTTGAAAAACAGACCAAAACATATCCAGATAGTGAAAAATTTTAGGACAAAGATTTTTGACTTTTGGGTAGAGTCGTAGTAGCATCATCACCAGTATCAGTATTCATGCTCCTCTGGACTATCATTGTCTTGACAATTGGGCACTAACCATTTAAAGGACGCTATGTTGCCAAAGCGAAACATAAAACCAAGAAGGAAAATTAAAAAAATTATCGCAAATATTACGCCGACGTGCGTTTGCCGCATGCCACAGACGCTGTCTTGGCCGACCAGAGAAAGGAGAATTCTTAAGTGGCGCTTGTCCCTCGGGACAGAACTCTCTCAGCTTAGCGTGATGACGAACGCGATTGCCACGACTCCTTGGTGCCCCCATCGCTTTGTTCTTTCACAATGCTATTCTCCTTTCGCTGTACTCTAGGCTGAGTCGCAACTTCTTTCTAAATTGGTAAAATTATTGTTATTTTCCCGTGCGGAAATGGCTGCGAGCCGGCACTTTCCCTTTCTCACTTTTGTCTTTTTTGCCTCCCAGGCTCAGCGGGGCCGACAACGAGAGAGCGATTGCAAAATTGCGAGTGTCAGGAGACCAAAGACATGTCCGGAATGCAATCTTTCATTCGGAAATCTTGGCAAATGTGGCTATCTAACTGCTCTCTCACTGCGAGTGATCAACTGTGTGTGGGCTATCTAACTAAATGCCAGATTTTGTTGTTAAAATGTAAATACTAAGCCTACGTTGTCCACAAAGGACAAATTTGTGCTAAAACTAGGCCAACGACAAGCGTTACAGTAAGTGTGCGGGTCAGATTTCCAACTGTGGAAGTTTCCTACAAATATTAAATTATATAAATAGCCGCAGCCAAAAACGTTTCAGTTAGTCGAAACGTAACAAGCCAAGGAAAATTGAATTATATATCTGACTGCTATGATAGATTTTGTTTCCCGATTTCCAGATTTAAAATAGATCGAATATACCTGTTACGAGAGCTATCTAACTCCTTAATTTGTCGCTTGCTTGCGTACCTTACCCGATATCATTTTTTTGTCGACGCCTGTGAGCCCCATTTTCCTGACACTGATTTAACAGCAAACGTTGGCATCACTTCGGAAATTTTTAACCCATGTTTGTGATTTTTTATTTCTACACAAACCAACTGATGCAGAACGACGAACCGATTCAATACGGAACATAATTCCTTGGACTTGTCGGTTTTTCAAAAGAGCTACAACCATCGGTGCCTCCTCAACCGTTGCCTGCGTGTTTTCACGATCTAATCCGTGTCATCTCTTCTTCTACCCTCACCAAGTGTACGAAAAGTAAACGAGTTTCAAGGCAGAACGCGTCAACAGCTTACCAATGCTCAGGCTTGGTCTATGCCACCCCACCCCATTTAGAAAACGATAACAATAGACCTTCGCGTCCAAGTTTGTCGTAAATGTACCTAGACCACAAAAAACCACTAGGTCTGTCTGACGCATTTCCTCCATCGATTTTGTCACGTTGCGATAACTCAGTTCTCCCTTTGTTTTTCTTCCCCTTTCTCTTCTTTTTTTTGTCACTTTCCGCGAAGCCTGATGCTCTAATATAATTTGCTATTGAAAGGGCTTAGTCGACTGGCAAGTGCTATAGCAGAAGCCCGCCAACAAGTCCTGCAAAGAGTTAACTTTTGTCTCACTAACACAAACCCTCGTGACTCTGGTTTGGTCAATTCCTGCAGCGGAGATGTTTGCTAGGATGTCGACAACGAAGGTTATGCAGCAACGCTTCCTACTATTGCAAGAAGGCCCCCATATGCACACTATAGCTCCTCTCGACAAAAGGTTTCCTCCCCTTGTGAAGCGCCCCATTCGCTGTCGAAAAAGAAACTACTTCAGGCCTATGTGTGTACATACATATATGAAAGGACCATGCTAGTATGCATGCCTTTAAAGGAAGAACAATTGCTGTTACTGAAGCTGTTGTTGCTGGGAAACATATTTGTTCTTGTTGGTCTCACATAAAGCTCAGGCGCAAGCAAGTGAGTAGGGAATTCAACACGACCTGTAGCAGCATTAATTGTGAAACCGCACAAAGAGACTGAGGAGGGGAGATAAAGTAAACAACAACAACAACAGCAACAACAGCAGGCGGGTCTGAAAGACATCCACCTTGGTTTTAATTAGTCTCTCATAATTAAACGTTTAGTTAGTCAGTGATCTACCCATATTTGCTCGCACATCTAATCTCAAACTAAGCCACTATCAAAATATCGATCGATCCTTTTGCCATTTATTGTTTTGGTCTAATAGTCCATTAATATCACTGATACCATCTATAAATCTCTCATCCCCGGTTACTTAATAGGGGAATTTATTAGAGATAGTAATATAATATAGATTATCTTTGTTATTGCAAGCGTGTCGTACGACTTTTTGATAATAAATTATATTTCGCAATTCTTTTTACACAATTTAGGTATATTTGGTTTATTAAACTTTAGCTAATCATGGATACATTGGGCAAATTAGAACTACAAAGTGACGTTCAAGACTGTTTTCGAAAAATAATTATTAGGCTCCTTGATTTTTGGTAAAAATTATTGATAGGTGACCATGTGACATTCTTGTGGACATTTTATTACTATATATATATATATATATATACATAAATTCATTCCGGAAACAATCTGAAACAGAACCAAAGATTTTTCATAGCCGAACGACTGTGTTTGGATTCAGTTAAAAATGGCATTGAGCTAGGCGAAGTGCTTGATAGATTCAGGTGCGTTCGAATTATGCACTGTTTAGGGATCGCAATAAATACAGGCAAAAATGATAGATACATATTTATATACAGGCTATATCCTGTACAGCTTGTAACAAACGAGCGTTCAAATTAATTAGTTTATGCGAATTTGTGATGCAGTATTTGTGTTTCAACGTTTCAAATCTATCAAAAATTACGTACACTTAGAAAGAAACGGGAAATTTTCAAATCAAACCTGACTTGAAGTTTCAGACATCTAGCTAACCGTCTTACTTACCGTAAAACCACAATGCTATACAATTATTTTATCATTTCATATTGTCTAATCAATTTTGCAGCGCCATCTCTTTCATAATGAACCTTAAGTTGTCACCTTATTTTCCGTATGCATCATTTATTAAGAATACTGCAGGCTAACCTGAAGACAAAGCCTAATTAAAGGGCTATTGCACAACGCTCCTCTAAAAAATGCTTTACTACCTTGTGTTAATAAGGCACATCAGTTACTGTACGTGCTTTGTCCGGGCCTAAATTTCGGGCATATGTTGAACATAAGACCAATGAAATAAGCACTATAAGGTAATCATAGAAAAGAGGCTTATTAGACAGGTCAGCGGTTCGCTTGCTACAGACAGCGCCGCGGTGACGCTAAGCGGTAAACGGACGGTAAAAATAAAGTTACAGCAGCAGGAATAACTTAACAGTAAGCATTTAAGATGAAAGGTAACCGCTTTGAGCGAACTGAAGACGCAGATGCTTAGAACTTAATGGTATGCGGAATCTAGAAAAGTCTTCTTAGATGGAACTTAGAATGAGAACGAATTAAAGATAGGAAAACTCGCAACGCTGCTCTGTGTCCCCGTGTTTATTTGACTTGGTCTTCCTCCATTCCTCTGGTCGTCGACAACTGCCTTACGAAAATGGAAATCATAACCCTTCCAGAAGCTTGGTCTCGGAAGATGTACGGCATCAACTGGTGTGAGTCCGACAAATGGATTTTCTTGCGACACCTAGGCAGACCGGGACAGTGCAGACCCCAACCGCTGATTCAACGCTGCCCCGATACTCTCGCCTATCGTTCTCTCCGGGTGGAATATAGCGGCAACCGAGAAACGAGCGAAAAGCCGCGGCTGTCATAACGAAACCTGTCATTTTTTCACTCTTGGGCCCTGTTGTCCTTCTCTTCGACTGGCTGTAGTTTCTGCTTTGTTTTTACTTCTCCTTCCTTACAACATGCGCTTCCTTGCACCGCGTCTAGACGCACGCGTAGCTCGCAGCTTCCATTAGCTATCAAAACTGCGGTAATACGGTAGCTTCAGAGCTTAAATATGGTTACCTTTGTTGTGGGAGATAAGCAAATCGCATCAGTCGAAGGAAAAATAGGGAACTTTGTTCTTTGGTGTGAAATGTAGTGTTTGCTGGGGATAGGATATCGCTGATGTAGTACCCATTTCGCACTGAGCCCGGAAAAATAAGACCCAAATAAGCTGAAAAATTATACACAATCTAGTTTCTGTTAGGCTATCAGTCAGCCAGCGACATGTTTTCATAGCAGAAACTGCGAAATCCTCTATTAATGTAACTCATGGCACGCCTAATAAAGAAGATCTCTAGCGGCTTATAAAAGCCTTTACAAAGCTTAACGTGGCGTGACGTGGGATAGACGGCATGCACCACACTATTAGAATAAACTACTTTGGCTAATCGTCTCTTTTCCAATGCCAGATTGTTCAGCCTAAAGGCAGTCTTTTGCATTCAATCCAAATTCCATATTTTTTACTTAATAGATACAAGATTTCGTATATATATATATATATATATATAAATGCATTGATTCAGATGTTTGTTTAGGTTGTTCAAGCAGGTGTTTTCGCTAGCGTTCATGACTGCCTTAGACGTATCCTTCATGTATATATAGTGTTCAATGAATTTTACTACTGAGATTCATTGTGACCACAATTAAAATTGCGTTAATTGACAAAAGTCATCCCAAATCCCATCGGTTAGTGGTTTTGTCAACCACATAAGAACTATTAGAAAACAAACGCAACTCTAAGCGACATCTTACGGCCTAGTTTTAGTAATAAAAAAGGTTGACTTCACTGTCGCGTTCAGTTGTTAAGTGAGAAAGCCTCTAGCGACCGAATCGTAGCCGGTTGAAAAGCTGACTCGCAGAACATGCTTAGCAAGGCAGTTTGGCTTGCGTCTCAAGATATAGGAGAGAGACCTGGTCCGTACGAGCAGTCACCAACAAGTGGCTTCTGTTCGACCTGTAGGCAGATTTATTGAGAGTAATTGGGGCTGCATGTTTTATGTTGCGTAAAAATCGATAGACCTTTTCGACTCGTGCAAAGACTCGAGGGGACAGGAGGGTTTGATCAGCAAAGCCGACTTGCTCCTTCTTCCTTCAATAGGTACAAATGACAGTCGGCGAGCACTGCCAGTCATCGCTGCATTACCTGGATAGATCAGCTGTGTGCTACACTAAGCCTTCTTCCCCTAGATTTTAATTTAGCCACACTGACAGGAAAGCGTCGTGCTCTTCGTTACACTGGTACAGAGTATCGCAGCCGCTGTGAATACTCATAAAGGGCCGAACACGGAGAGCTACTGAAGAATCTACATAAGCAGGTATCAGTAACACAATAGGAGAACGATTAATATAACTACATGTCTTGTAGAGAGTCTCATAAAATTCGTAGGGACATCATGGAGGCACAAACAATTTGATACACTTATCAAGGCCGGTGCATGTTCAATATACAAATAGACTTCATGCACCAAGTCTAGGAACATTCAGGTTTTGGTAAGGTACGAAAATGCACAGGGCGGTTAGGGAGGCAGGCCCATGCTTATCAAGATACGCAGTCCGCCATTGGGGTATTATTCGAAACACCCGAAGTGGATGCTACTTATATTTAGGGTGTCTAGAGATTAAAATCTTAATGCAGATCCTCAGAAAAGAATTAACTTCAATATTGTTGTTTTTATCGTAGTAAAGCGACGGATAGTGATATATGTTAAATTGGGGTAAGTTTTGTCTGCAATTTGACTGTAACGGATAAAAGCAGATCAAGCAAAACTGGTTTCGTTCTGGAAATAGATTGCACCTTACAACGATTCTGTAACTCTGCAATGACATGTAGACTCAGCAATGTGTTTTATGAACTATTTTACATTGTTAAAGGAATTTCTACGTATGAGCTTCTAATATAATTTTTTTCTAGTTGAAGTTGTATGCGCTTATCCGGAATCTATTATTAGCCATACTGTCTAGTCCAGATACCCTACTTGAAATGCAAGCTAGCTAATATCGTTGTTTGTCACAGATAACTCACAACAAACCTTCCATTGTCTTCTGCAGTCATAAGCTCTTCATTAAAAGTTTGAAATCTTCGTTTCCCTCAGCTGTTACCCCCATCCCCAGTTCAGGATGCAGTTCGCCACCGGCTTACGCATAGGCTATACTATGACGCTTTTCCACGGTCCACGTTTCCCTGTAGTATCCTATAGCCGCCGTCGGCTGGTATACACACGCCGTTACTTTTCTCTCTCTGATCTAGGTAGTTTTTGCTAGCCCGCTTGCTCTTCAGTTTTCTGGACGTTCTTTATGATTTTCCTTGGAATTTATCCCTTCCGCAAGCTGTGTCCACGATTTGGGCAGATTATCCAGCCATGCATCAAATTCCAAGAGTGCTGCTGTTGTTACCGTCGCCATCATAAAAGATCAGCGCTAAGCCCGCCGCCAGTTTATCTGACAGGCCCGCTTTCGAAGGTTTTCCATAAGAGCGGGTGCAGTGCTCCCAACGGAACAGGCCGTCTAAACTTCTCCTTCTTTTCTTCTTTTTCTGGGCGTGCGGCTAACTGGCTGACTCCCTGTTTAGGTGGCCACATTGTCGGTCGAGGCTGGCTACCTCATGCTCAGAAGCTGCTGCTCGTTGAAGGATCTAAGGATCCTCGCTGAGTGCCAGAGGGTGGGTAAAATTTCGTATGGCCTTGATGGCCTGATTAAGATAGCAGAGAAAGTGAGAGAAAGAGAGAGGGGTAAAGAGAGCGGAAGGGAGAGAGAGAGAGCAGGAGTCTAATAAGAAACTCATCTGGGAGTCTGCGGGTGGTTAGTCCATGGGTCGTCCAAGGACGAAGGAGCAGAAAGGTCCCCAATGATCAGAAGGGTTGGCTCATTCCTTCTTCACATTCGCCCATTTCTGTTCTCCGAGGCCGCACTGCTACCGTCCCTACGTCGCGTCTCTGTAGGGCTTGCTATTTGTGCTGCTGTGAAGCGTTCCAATCCCCTCCTGAAGCTAAATCGAAACTGCGACTGCTGTTGCTGCTCCGTTAGCAGATCTAGCGTTTGCTGCAGCTTGTTGATGTTAGGGCTTAGGCTTGTCGTTTCTCCCTACCTTCCACAAATCTCCCCCCTTATCAATTTCGCCCTACCATTCCGCATCTATTCCAAGTGATCTTCGAAAAAAGATCAAGCGATCAGCGCAAACGATGGGGTTCATCCACATTTTGAGACGGTATATCGTATTTACAAGCAAATGCAACTAACTATGTGTCAGTGTTTGCAGAAGTAGAGATAACGGAACCGAATCAGGGAAACGTTTCGGACGGTGCTAGAACTCTATAGTACCAGCTAGTGCTATTCCCGTTACTACCAGTTAGGTAGTAATTATAGTAGACGTTCAAGCATACCAGGCAGATTACTTAGATCCTCCTGTCTTAATCGTCGTTGTTGTCGACAGCAGGCCGTTGAGCAGGCGAAAACGAACCGGAAGCCTCACCAGATCACTTTGCTTCGCTGTAGTTATTATAATTGGTCGACGTTCGATGAAGGATTGTGTTCCACTGCGCGCTCGTTTGTCGCTAATTAATAATCTCGCTAACTACAAGTGGTCATCATGTCATGTATATATAGCGGATAAGGAATCATTCAGGCTGCCCTACGGCGCAGCGTGCGCGGGAGATTGGAAGAAGGCTCGGAGCAAGTCTTAATTCTTAATTACTAGCCCGTAGGTTGTCAGGTAGAGAGAGTTTTGTTACCTGGCAATCCGTATTAGCTACACTTTGGTATTTAGCGATCTTTTCAAAGTTGTCTGTTTGTAAAGCTTAATGGAAAAGACACGTAACAAACCATTATATGTGTACGTGATAGCTATTCGTGGTAGATGATTATAAGCGTCAGATGGAAGCCTATTCCAAAAGTTTAATGGCTGCCTAAAATAGGTCTTGTATTGCCTATTGCTACTGTCCGATAAGTTATTGAAGCTTTGTTCATTAATCACACATGGCGCCACCATTCTTCACCAAAAACCGCTGTGATGACGGATCATTTGGGCACCCAAATGTATTCGTCTGTATCGTCTTCTGCTCATTATGTTAATTTGCATTATTTCGGCAATTGATGTAAAAGCTTTTAATAAGAAATAGACCCAGTATGAAAATATACAGGTATTTGTTCGTCCTCTCCTAGATACTTCTAATTAATTCAGCTAATTAAATCAACAAAAGGCCTATAATTTATAATAACGTTTTAAGTGGTTAAGCTTAGCTACACGTTTACGAGCGGTGGAAAGTAAGCTTTTAAGAACATCTTTAAACTGGACTACGTTATCGAATCAGGCGAACTTGAACAGGTTTTGTTATGGAAACGGATAACTTGAACTATTGCCACATAAACAATCCATTGTATTCAATATTTTTTTCCTTCTAGGCCCAGTAGGAATGCGTCAACCTGACTGAAATGACTATAGTGATATAGAGTATGCGCACATAAATAGGGTCACGTGAGAGTAAGCAAGGTGTAAAGCAGACGTAAAAAAGACGATTAGTTATCCACAATTGAGATTCCTAAACCATAAAAATGGTTTAGGATAAAGTGTTGTCATTCGACCTACAAGTTGTAACTTTTCAGTGTTCTAAAACGACAACACTGAAGTGAGTGAGTTCCGTATAGATCAATGGCCATCTGCTGATTTTCCTAATAATATCACAATTATTATTTTCGCACCGGAACTGAAATAACACCATCAACGAAACTCTGTAGAAACCGAAACAGATTCTGGTCTTACGGTGCAGGACCCAGGCTATGCATTGAAATTTCCCACGGCTTTTTTTCCGGCCAGCTGGAGATGTACGTGGCCTAGCATTGTGCTAATGGAAGACGAAATACTTCAGGCTCACTAATTTTTGAGTCGATTTTGCCAATGGCTTGTTAGCTGTTGACAACTAAGGTCCAAAGCAATGGCTTTGCAAGCCAATAGCAATTCATCATGCATGATTCCTTTCCAGTTCCACCAAAAATAAGGCATAACGTTTCCTAGCGTCAGCTTGGACTTCTTGGACCATAAATTGTGACGCACATCTCTTTTACACGTTACCGTTGTGTGTAATCCACTATAAATCACCAATAGTACACCTCTCTAGATACCAGTCTATTTCATTACGTTCTTGTAGGATTTCGCAAACAGAAATTCAATCGAGAAGATATCGATGAAATCAATTTTTTTTAGTAGCGTTAGAGAATCACCGAGCGACGCACAAGAAAGTGTTTTTTCTTTTTTTTTTTCTTTCGTTTAGACTGATCTTAGCAGTTTTGCCAGCAATCAGCAAAATTAGAATAGGAGAACCGTCTTTGCGTAAAAATGTAAAGATGGTCATTTGTTGTGGGGAAACAGCGCCACCTTACAGCCACTTAAAACACACACGGCATAGCTAATCGTAATTTACCTTGGATTTCACGGTGGCTCTATTGAAGGTTGAATAATATCGGTAAGTTGTGCGTACTTTATTTAGTTTACGGCCATGTGATCTGGCTAGCTAATGCGCATCTCCTGGAATACGTTACCGTGGTAATTATGAACGGGTAATCATCACTGATTCAATTTTCAACGTTATTAAATAGTTACTGTGGAATATGATAGCTATTTCATTTCATAGATCTGTTAGAGAAATCCTAGGGGAGATCAGGAGGACCTACCCCGGCTAGATCGACTGGACCCATCTTAGCTAGATGGTCTCTGATACTAAATCGAAAGGATGATTATTCCCAGCACTGGTTTGCAAAAATGTCAAAGTTAAAAAAAAAAGTTTTTCAAAATAAAAATTACCATGTCTTCGTTTCCTTTGCTATTGCTACATATGTCACCGAAAGGCACAAGTGTGTTTAACATTTTTTGGCGACGCTCAATGCAGCACGACCGCAAATGTAAAAGGCTCACTGTAGGGTGCTTAGTCATTTATAATACAAAACACAATTAAATAATAGTTTAGAATGAATCCGTACCATGTTAGTAAACGAACTATTTATTGATATTCGAAGGTTTACAGACTACGGTTTGCAACAATGCGGCTAGTGACTCTAGCCTGCTTCGGTAGCAGCCAATCAGATCCGAGCGAAGACAATTTTTTACTCTCAGAGGACAACCTACTTAAGGATACCAACTAACCAGCAACTCATTCGGCTCCGAGCAAGCCTGTTAGCCCGAACCCATCCGCCAGGAGTGTCGGTCGCTCATTGTGACCGTCATCAGGCCTAGCCTACCGTTACTAAACTACCACTATCTGGCGATTCGGTCACTTGGCTAACTATGGAAAGGCTTCTTCGCTAGCCACGGGAGAAGCAGCAGTGAAAACCTAAAGCATACGACTTTTTTCCTATGCTTTCTCCTTAGTCCCATTGGTCTGCTGGACACACACTTATTACCTTGTAGGCTAAACAGCCGACTGATCACCAGAGTCCGATAGGGGTGACGGGGACAAGGAGCGGTCCTGGCTAGTGCCAGAAGCTGCTAGCTACTGCCCTTGGCCCATGGCCTTCTTTCAACCGCAAGTTCCCCGGCTATGTCGACGGCGGCTTACCACCGCCAACATTATTACCACTTTACCGTTACGATAAGCAGACCGCGATTCGTGCACGAAACCTATAGAGTACGTATATGGTTGGTGCCTCTAGAAGGAACGACTGTTTTGGTAAGAGACAATCCGAATAACTGCTTTGCGGCTTACTTGCAGACATTTGCAACTGCGTCTCTCCGCATAAGCTTGGTTTCAATACTTATACTGTAAGGTTATAGAGGATGCACCATCTGAGCGCCAGAGTAGAACTGTTTTGGCCGAATGACTGAGCTACGTCGCCGCCCAGACAGTCAGCCAGACCTACGCGACGGAAACAACGAAGACGTTTTGCGTAATGAACTATTTTTTCTGCCAGAGTGTAACCGCACGATACGCGAACGCGTTTCATGATTTCAAAAAAGAAAGACATAGAAGAAAGGAGTGGATGGCGAACGAAGTATGACCAAGCGGCTTTCTAGCACGCTAGTATAGGAGTCGGTAAGGACACTTCTTCTGGAAGTCGTATAGTTTATTTCTACTAGTAGGATAACGACGATCACTTTGTATGTAATGTACCAAATAGCTCTGTAAAATACAGCATCCACAAAGCATATTGTTGTTGTAGGTGTCACAACACGTAAACGTGTATGCTTAGCAACTGTACGTGCTCATCTTGTATGCCAAGGTAGTCTTACTTACTCCCGGTATCTTTTACTTCTTCGAGCAATTCTTTAAGTACCATTTACTAATTTGCTTCTGTTTAAGTTCGTCCACAACCTACATTTTTTTTGAGCGTTCTACAGCTTTATATGTTAGAATCCAATGAGACAGAAGCGGGATCGTCCGTGCGTTCAGTAATATCCTAGATGCTCGAATCATAGAACACTAATGCCATCAAATAAAAATGCTCGGAGCTAAATAGATACTATCTAGTAAACAATCTACATGCGTTTCATTATACACGAATGGTATTTTTAGCAGTGGGAGTAAATGGAAAATTGCTTCAAAACTTAATAGAATATGCCTTAGGTGAAGACACCTGCAGGAATTATTGAAAACCCTTCATGGTTCGCTGTTTTTGACAATAAAATATCTCAGTTTACAATGAAGCGAGAACTTTGGTTCGGATCGTTATAAACTCGTATTAGGAAAGCGTGACAAATTAAACAGTACACACAGGTGCCAAGTTTCCGACAGCAAATGGGTCGGATTTTCAGATACGGTCAAACTAGCAAACATTCTGCTCAACCGATATACGGGAGTGTTTTTACCAAGGTATTTTTCTCCTTGGCCCATCTTTTCTGTTGCGTGTCTCACCGTTTGTAATTCCTCAGGCGCCTTATTTCTTCAGTCTCACCGAAATCCTCATTTGGCATAGCTGAGGAAACGGGAGCACTTGTGCCCGATGAGCTGATGAAGAAGACCACCTTGGAATACTTGCCGCAGTTGAACAGAAGGAAGAGAGAATTTCCGTTGTTGACTCGGATCGGAGAATGAAAGCTGAAAGAGAATGGAATACTGCAGGGTACAGGATAAAAGGAAAAGTGGGCAGAGCACCTCCTAACAGAAGCGGCAATCCTTTTGTCGCAACGAGCGACGAAACTTAGCTCTAGAGCAGCAGATTCAGCAGCTTTCGGAATTAGCTTCCCGAGTGGTTCTCCCGGCAGTTGTAGTAGCAGAAGCAGCAGCAGTACGCCGACCCACCGAGTGCGGTGATTTCCATAAGAAATAGATCGCGTTTTCATTATGATAATGCCTAGCTGCGGCCTTTTAGGCCCTGTTTCCTTAGCACGCTAACACTTCGCCGCGCAGTAGTTCTTCCAAGCTCCAGACTCCAAGCCCCCAGACTTGGCTCGACGCCCTTTGGCTCACGCTCCTTTTTCTCGTTGTGTTCCACTCAACAGCCCCCCCCCCCCAACAAACGAATGTCGAAGAAACACAGCAGACTTAGCAGAAGAAGAAGGCTTTTGGAGAGCGATTGAACAACGGAAGTTACCGACGTCGTTGTCACCATTGATGTCTGATCGTGGGTCTTGCTTACACTGATCCGATAGCCACTATCGCTGCAATGCCATTACAACGGCCGAGTTGAACGCGCCTCTGCACAAGACTGAATAAAATGAAAGACATCGAATAAACACGGCGACAACGACTATGACCTCCGCTATGATTTCCGCTATTAGACAAGCTTGCGTGATAAGGCGTGCGCGTGCCTTTTTTAAAAACCTTGTGAATGTTTTACTGAGATCGCTTTTGTGCTACAACAGCTATTGTTGTGTCCTGCATTCAGTTTGGGTAATCTGTTCATTTTGTGGAAATTGGCGACTTTGCCGACCTCAAAACGGATTTTCCTGTACGTTTATATACTATATAAGAGTTCCAAACGTCATATGTTTTGAAAATATAGAGAATGAAACCTGTAAGCATCACACTCAGGGGTAGCTTAAAGTTCAAGATGGTGGATGCACATGAAAAGCACACAACGCTTTCGAGTAGAAGAGAGCTTGTATGCGAAGCTCGCCACGTCGAAAAAACGACTGAGGAAACTAATGCACTCGAAATAACAAACCGGCCGATAGTTTAGAACGACATCATACACATTATTTATACCATTGTTACAATATTGTTGCCGATACGCGAGCTGTGATTGTTCTGATTAAGTTTCCTCACCAGCTGGCAAACCTTATACTAAGTTTATAGTATAAGCAGTAGTAAGCTTGTGAGAACATCTAATGTTATTTTTAAAGTCGTGGTTGATTTCAAGAATATTGCTGTTATCTCCCAGGTCGTTATCGAATCGACATCGAAACGAGCATCTGGCTACCAAACAGGTCAGCAAAATTATTGCAAGCAGACTTACAATGCTATTCGGGGTCACTCTGCTTCTGTTTGATTTTAAGTAGGGGATACTGGAAACTTACGATTTCAATGTAATTATGAATGGACACCAACTCGTACTGTGTTTAGATGTAGTATCATCAGATAGCAGTGGATAACATTGCGGGTTATACAAATGGCAAGACTATAGAAAATTTACTCCAGCATTGAAGTAGGCGGTCTGGTATTAGCAGGAAGAGTCAGCGAGTAGGCGAAAATGGGCAGGCAATTACTATTAGTGTATTTATCGGAAACAATAGGACACGACGGTAGTATATTTATTCGTCGGCTTGTAAATGTTAACCCTAAAACAAACATGTCTTCGCGTTACCCTGCAAACAACAAAGAGCCTACCGTTGCCTATGTCAATGCAGGTAGGCTCGTTGGAAAATAACTTTAGTTATAAGTCAAAGCTAGTAATTCTGGGCCTTCGATTTTTCATTTCTAGTTTTTGTAACCTCTTTCACACACGGCATAATTGTCACCATTGCAAAATCTGCCTTAGTCTCATCTTGCCTGCAACCCCGTTCCATGTGCATAACACGAAGGTTTAATTTTTAGATTTCCAGGTTTGCCAATTGTCCTAAAGTCTATCTTAGATTGTATTTCTCTAACGAATCTTTCTATCGGGCTGTCCTAATGATACATGTACCCCTAATAGTGACGTTGTTTATGTTAAAGTCAAGCATCGTATTTTCAGGGGAACAATAGTAAGCTTACATTGCATGGTGCAGTAGGACACATATGTCTACAGTTACAGAAAATGGATTCATAGTTAGAAAAAATAGGCTGCTTTTTTAACTCTTCTAAACCTGTTTTGCCTTAAGATGAAGCCAATATTTTCCTAATTGTAAAACTGTAACCCATCCTTTTCCTGTAAATTTATTTAGTAGGATGAGCAAATCATGTACGGTACTGTATTCGAAACTATTTTCTTACAGGTTTGTAATAATGGTCATATTATTTTTTGGATTTCACTGGTTGTTCTACTAATTATGTAGACATTATTCCATTATTTGAGCTCTTCTTCGAACATATTGACATACATATATAATTATTTGTTGCTGGTATGCTAGTTGTTGTGCTAATTCTACCCTGTTCTCTCTTTTGTACCCATCAATTAGATATAAAATTGTACTAAGTTGGCTGCGCAATAATCCTCTAAGAAAAAAAAAAGCAAAGGGGGCGAATTTCTCCGAGAGAAAAGACCTTTTTTTTTGTTCTTCAGTTGTTTCTATAGTTATGAGACCTGTGGAGGTTTGATACGCCTCACTAGATAATAAAGTAGCGTGTGGGCATTTAATGCGACGCATAGATGGTCATTACTACGTTGCTTAAAGTGCATTTCCATCTTGTGTATCTAATTGAATAAATGGTCGTAATCAAGTTTGATTCAGTTTACCATCGATGTCTAGCCTTCTTGGCAGGCCATTAACAAGTCGTTCTTTATAAGAAGAGCTTGAATGGCTCGTTTCATTTGGACTTCGGTTACCAGGGCCTGATTATTAGACTCTTTAGAGAGATTTAATAAGTCACAGCATGCTAGATCTTTGATCTGGTGCCGTTTTGTATTACAAGAATTTTGAATAGATGGTCGAGTACGCGTTGACCGTTTCGGTTCTTAATCATCTACTATTGTATGATATATATTGTTTTGATTTGTGCAATATTTGTCAACTACTACAAACGCAACAAAATACGCATGTAGCAGAATAAACATGTAGAATATAGTACGAAGATAGAAAAATAGAATATTATAACTGTTTATGCGAAATAATCTGAATTGCTCGATCGGCGGGCGGATTTGGATGTGCTTTCCGTGACGAAGTTTCCGTGACGTAATTTCGTTCCAATCCGAACATGAAACCGTACTGTATACTATACAGTCCACCAGACTGTTTTATATGAGAAAAAGGTTCAACGAGCAAGATTAACGAGCTGCGAGCAACGATATAAAATAGCGCCGAGATATGAACTGTTTTTAATATGCCAAAAATGTGACCCAAATATATATATATATCCCGAGTCGAACTCTCACCCATGGCTGATGAGACATGCACCACTTTTAGCAACATCTGGTTACATTGTTGCTATCAGTTCTAACATCACACACCTCATTTATGTAAATCCTTACAGATGATAAATAAACATAGTCTGCAGAAAAGAAGTTCCCAAATGAGAATGTTCTGGAGAAAGCACTGAGAGCATTCAACTGAAAATGTCAGTGTCAACGTTTCGTAACTGAAGTGGACCAGAAAAACAGCAATATGATTTCAAAACGTACGATCTAGAAACATAGCCCAAGTGAATCAAGGGAGCTGTCTACATTAGAAGAGAGCCGATGAAGAACAGAAAAGGTTCATAGACGTAAGTTGTCGTGCTCAGTTCTTACGCAAGACGGCCGTACGTTGTCAACAAAAGCATCGACGAGTCACACTCAAATCGTAGGTGACGAGATTTATGCTTATTGACCAGTGGCAGGCGCCTTCTCTGCTTCGTTGGCGATCCGAACGACTTCTGCTCGCCTTCTTCTTCCCGTTCTCTCCTACAACTTCCCTGCAGATCGCTGGGAATTGATTGGCCTGACCATCGGCATGGTTTACCAACCGCTCTGCCTTTTCTCCTTCTACTCTGCAACTATCTGCAGGTAAGTTGAATCGATATTGGTAGCGGAGGGTATCGTGACGCACAGATGTATCCGCAAGCTGGCAAGCAGCCGTTGCCAATCGCTACCGGACCAACAAACAGACAGAAAATCTGAGGTCGAAGAAAAAGAAGGGATAAGAAGAATGAGCAGTAGCATGCTAACCCAGTGACCACTCCGGCCGATTTCTTTCTCTCTCGTGTGAGCTCTTTCTATCCTTCTGCTAGTCTCTCTCGAATCGGCAACCTGAATCTGAGCCAACTACGCAATTGTTTATTGAGACGTTAACGAACTCTTTCTAGCACGATTAATAACATGTACTTCAATGTGAAGTATTGCATGAGTAAAGAAAAGGTGAGATCTGCGGCTTTAATGCATTAGTAAGAAACAGGTGCACGGTGGAATTGTGCGTGCAAAGCACGTTTTTAACACAGCTCAATTATTTGGAAGATTAAAAAGCAAGGCAATAATGTATAATAGTCAGATTAATATAAGGATGACAGTAATAGCCGAAGCAATGTTGAGAAGAGGCAGCAGCAGTCGGAAAGGGGTGAATAGGAGGAAACGGTGATTCGGGGGTGCAACGTTGCAGCTGCAAGGAGCCTGCAGCTGCTACCACCCGTCTGCTGCACTGAAGATCTAATACGAGTAATTATTGGCAGACCCACATTTACGCGAAGGGCCCGTTCTTTTTACCCCTACTGCCAATACTAGTCAGTCTGATCACCTTCACTTCCCGCATCTAACAGTAGAAGGTATCCGTCAAGTTAGCTTCTTGACTACAACTACTCAGACTCTTTCGTTCTGCCTTCACTTTTCCGTCTTCTACTACTGAGCGTACCGTATCGTACGGTTGGTCAGTGATCGTCGGCTTCAACGGAGGAAACAGATCACCATCGTCAGGTGTTCTATTTATGTGGTGCCGAACTGACGACAGCTTAGCGAGGGGCTTCTTTCATTATAGCAATCTGTTGAGATGGCTGCCCAAATAAATCCAGTATATGTTATGCTAGGTATAAATGATAGGGTTAACCAGCTATTTCTTGTATACTACCTATGTATCATTATAAAAACTACCATTTCTTAGTAGTTAGGAAATGTAGAAACTACTCTAAATCATTAATCCATCAACACAAGTGATTATTACGACATTAGCAGTAATAAGAAATAATATTACTACAATTTCAAACCAATTCGATTCCAACTATTTATATATATATATATATATACATACTAGTACGTGCGACAACATTCGGCCGCGTTACGTACCTGTGTGTTCTAGAGTCTGAGAGCATCTGCGTTTCAAGCTCATTCTTTCTTGAAAGTTTGCTCTGCGTGCTCAAATCTAATCTTTCTTCTCTGCCGCTGGAACAACACGCATTAACTCTTAGGTACACACACCCCGCTTTTCTGTGCACCCGCTCACATCTCTAATTGCAGGTTCTTTTTAATAGCATACGGTCGCTGTTTCGATCGGAAATCGCTGGAACAGACGGACCTTGAAGTCATCTCACGTGCCTGCATCGCTCATAAACGATTGGAACTGTTGTTGAGCTGAATTTGGCAGGACTCCATAGGCAAGCAGGCGCAGGCGCTTATACGACGAGCCGTAGACACTCGCTGGTGAACATCCTAATCCATTGCTTGATTGTCGAGTTGCTAGAAGTATCGGTAATAAAAAAAACTTATTTCAGACTCTGTCAAACGTTTCGCTGCAAATCTTAGCAGCTTTATCGACCATGTCATCCGTCCTCGAGTTAAGTTCCTTAGCTCACCTTCCCCACATTGCCACCAGTTACAATAGCAACGCACCAGGATCGACACACAGGCGATTTGTTCGAGCGCATTTCATTTATATATAGGGATACCGACGAAAATACTCAGGATTACATACAGTGTTGACACGTCGATACAATATATATATATATACATATATATATACACAGGTTAATGGTCGAAACAGTCTTGCACTACGATTTTTTTTTGAAAACGCATTGTATTTATAGAAATTTGGTTGCCATAGTCAGTCAGGTAACTAACGATTGCCAAAAACCAATTGGAAGACACTTGGATGACAATCATTATCGATATACAAATGAATATAGCAAATCTGTAGCATGAGTAGTAAATAGTTAGTGAGTAACCATCCCTAGATATAAATTATGGAGATATAAATTTAAGTACATGCATTGCATGTTCAAGACAATACTGAGTAACATCGAATCCCGATATCCCCAAACGTTGCCCAACCTGTTTTTTGCATGTCTCGCCTCTATTTCGCCCCATTGATCGTCAAACGTGCGCTCGACAGAAGCCAAAGTGCTCAAATGAGTGCAGGCCAACCCATCAGCGAACCTAGATATATACTCTATATAAGGAAGAGGTTCTGATACCACTACCGTGTATCTACTATTGGAGATCCGTCGGAGACTCGGTGGAATGAAGCCGCCTGGCCGGGTGCTCGTAGGCATTTACGTATCGGTTTACGATGATCAGTTTCTTCGAGTTCAAGTGTGAATATTTTATTTAGAATAGGAACAAATAATCCATTATATGAAAGAAGTTAACTGCAGGACATTTGAAAAAATACCGCGAAGTTACATTCTCATTTCATGTTTAGCACTAGCTTCATGCCAGGCTGTCACTTGGTACTAATGAAAAAGGTCCACTACAATAAAGTTTTTGTCTATAATGTTTCTGCTTTATATAATAATATATCGATCTTCTGTTATTTCTGCTTGATGAGGAAACATTTTCGGGCACAATTATACCGGTGTACTACAAAAATGCTGGCGCCATACGACGACATACCTATGTGAAAATGACCGGATGCCCTTAGCATAACAGCGTTACATGCAGTCATCTTTTGAGAGGAAGACAATGCTCGGGCAGGATATATTGTGTCAACAGGTATCATGACGCCTCGCATGTCTGTCATAGCAGCGGCCCGCTTATGATAGCGTGTCGTGCATCACGCGAATGAATGAAGTGATGAGCTTAAAGAGAAAACGTTACTCGGTTACTACCGAGTAACTCGGGAAAGAGATACTCGGTAGCTCGAATGCCGTGCCTTATTAACCCGCAGCTGATGTTTAGCAAATCAAGCAAAAGATGGCGATTGTCCACATGTTCGGTCCGTACGCCGCTTCGTGGTTGTCAATTTTACAAGCCATCCTATTAACACTGCAAGCACTCGGTGGTTTGAATATTTGTTTATAAAATTCAAGAGAAAATACATAAAGCAATGTGTTTAAAAACTGCTGTGAAAACATAACATTTTTTCAATCTGCCTTCTTTCGCCCACATCTACTCAAGAGGATGCATACTACGTGCCATTGGTATATCGACATGCTGAGCCTCGCTTAGGTCATTGACACCTGAACAATTCCTCTGCTAGCACAGCTCTTCGCTACACTCCCTCCCTGCGGACAGCTAACAAGAACAAACTTCCAAGACCACAAGGATTCCACCGATCAACAGAAAGAGTGTTATCGAGTTGTAAATTTGTTGTATAATGTTCACTGCTATTCGTCGCCCAGCCTCTCCTCTGTGCTAAAATGGTTCTCCGCGTTGTGTCAATTGCCCTGATCAGACGAAAAGTTACAACGCCTCCACAAGCCGTTGCTGCGATGGCTTGCAGCAGCTCGCAGGTGCAACGGTCACTGGGCAGCCCTTATGTTCTGTTGTGTGCACCGGACTGCAGCAAGAGCAATACTAGTAGGACTGACAGGGACGGTGGCCGTCGCGTAGCGGCGGCGGAAACATCAATCTTCTGCTGTCGGCGGTAAAGTCCCATAGCCAAGCGACCAGGTCCAGTTGGATGTCCCACATGCTACTATTCTCCATTCGGAGCTCCAATACGCGTCTACCTTGTAACACTGGACACCGCGTCAAGGGCAGAAGACCTGCTATGCTCCCTTCTACTCTTCGTCTCGCTTCTCCTTCCTTCTTGCACTGTTCAAGGGCCAACGCGGCAGGCTCCACGAAAATCGGACTGCCAGGACGTCCTGATCTGGCATGCTCTGCATCCTGCAGTGTGCAGGCCGTTGGTAGTGCATTCCCTTAAGAGATGAAGAGCGAGCACACGCTTAGGAATTTCCAATAGCTCCGGAGACTTACCTCGCTTAGCATTCTCCTCCAGTTGAGAACTAGCACGGTGCCACCAAATTCCCCCTGCCTGCGCCATATTCACTTACCAGGCCGCAGAGAACCGGCCTGTCCCGCCCGCTATTAACCACGCGCGGGAGGAGATCGGATCCTTCACGGGACCTGCGACAGTGTCTTTCGGGTGACCCATTTCAAGTGGCCTCGTCTTCTTAAGTATTCGGAGATATTTTACGTTTTAATAAGGGGTGAAACTTTTTAGCGCCGATACTGCACAACTGGAAATATGCTTGTGATACTGTGGGGATTTTCGAATATACCACGAATAGAGAGATACGTTATAATAACTTTGCTAGGCAGACATGACTGTACCATGAACTGCAATTAAAAACTCGAATGGTTTGAAAGTTACCATAGTTTAGCTGAGCATCGAATTGCATAGTTGTAGGTTCGGTGCCCTTGAAAACCTCGCCACCTTGACAAGTAATATATGATGAGATACTAAGCTCTTAAACAAGCATTACTGTTCAACTTATTAAAATGTTTTGTCTAATACAAGCACTAGATTGTTGATTTATCAAAAGATTTTGTTTAAGATAAATACTATTGTTTAAGATTGAATCTGCAGTTATTGTTGAATACACGCTTACCGTCAGTTAGCAATAACGCCGCACCGAAGATGCGAAGTGCATGATAAAGCAAAATGGTGCCAACAAGCTTACTTTCTTCGCCATTGAGACTCGATTACTTCGTCACTTGAACGCGATATGCTAAGGTAAATTATATTAAAAAGGCTTTCACCGTACATGAGCTTCAATATGTAAACAATCACTAACAGGAACTCTACATCAATTATATAAGTGAACAATAGTAAATTTTAAGTAATTTCGCATTGTTTTCATATTACATAACTCCTTTTGTGTGTGACCCTTGTGATATTATAAGCCATCAAATTTCAGTTTGTATGTATAGCTAAACTTCGAGCGAAATATACAGTAATCAAAGTTACTGTATATATCGCAACTAACAGGGTTTAAAGTTATGGTATTATATCTCTCAGTCGTTTTTTGCTGTTTTGAAGCGACTTTTAACTAACATTGCTTAGATATATAGATGCCTTTAGAAGGGCTCTCATGTCCGGGAAGTTTCCCTAACCTGAAATGTATAGCTTATTTTTGTAAAAGAAAAAAAAAAGCAAGATATTTTTTCCAATTTCGGGTTATGCGGCCCCTAAGATCTTCGATACACAAGTTCATCTAAACCAAACACAGTAGAAATTGTATTTTCTAAATAGCGTCTAGGTACGTAAGAAAGAAGTATGCCTATCGGCATTGTTTTCGAAAGATTTTATGGCGACACGACGCTAGGCCACGATTTGGGAATTCGTGCAGACCCGTAAGGCAAGAATATTAAGCGGCGCGATTACTGGCAAGTCGGTGGCCAATGCGAGAGTCTCTCGAGATCTTTATGAAGTGAGCTCTCCGACTAACGCTACTCGCTGAGCAGAAGAGCCTTCTTGACATACTGAAACAGTAGCCCAGCAACGACCTCGCAGATAGTTGCAGTGAGTTATGACTACCGCGTGCCTGGATCAGATAAACTTCCCGTTCAAGACATATTAGCACAATCAAGTGTCCTTTGTACACCGTATAACACTACTTGGTGGTTAATCTCCGTGATTTCAAAAAACAGGTCAGGGCAGGCTTCAGTGAAACAGAGCAGCTAATTTTGATTTTATTCGTAACGAATATCTCCAACAAGCTTTCCTTTCCGTACATGCTGGACAGTCCTACTTTTTTTTACTCGCTAGCTAAGGGACGGTTGCATACTACTCGAGTGGCAAAAAGCTCTAACACCCAAAAAAAAATCTGCAGAGCCGCTAAAGGCAACACTGAGAAAATGAAACCATCGTGAATGATGGCGTCGCTGAGCTGCATTCGTCGGCATTGTTAGAAGCAACACTCTAAGCCCACTTCTCCTGCGTCATTCGTAATCGTGACTACCTACAGAAAAAAAAATGAATAAGCGCCGTCCGCAAGTAAAGTTTCTCTTATATGCTAACGATCTTGTCTTATAGTTCGAATCCTAATACAGAAAAGCACAGACCAATTTTAAGGAATATATAGAGAATCTGGGTCAAAAAGTCAACCTGTGAAATACGAAGGCGATAAAGTCTCGTCGTGAAAGCCTGCTTGTTAGGAGAAATTCACTATGATTCAATGGCAATGTGGCTTAGTAATTCCTTCATGTATTTAGGAATAACGTCTACAGCGAACAGACGATCTTCCGGAAAGACACCGACGTCAGCTATAAATATAAAGAACCTACACAAGCTCTTACTAAAAACAGCCCTGATCCTTTTCGACTCGAAAGTAAACTCTTATATGTTATATAGAATACCGTTAGTGTTGAAGTACCTCAAGGGCAATCCACCTCGCGAGTTCGACTGTGCAAAGCCGGCTTAGGCAAAACGCGTCATGAACCTTTACATTTCAACTAAGAATAAACTTTTCATATCACCTGTGACCACTGTTCGGTTGAAAGTTCAAGGAACGGTTTGAAATATTTTAGACAGGAAATTACTAGATTACCCTATACGTAAATATGAATTGAAACTGAACGACATAGACCGAAGTTCTACCTAACTAAAGTAAAGATGATTTCTGTCTGAAAAAGGCATCGGCACAAGCGACTAACTTACTACGTCCTTCACAGAGTTCATCATGTCGTGTGTCAGGCTTCTGGACACCTTGACCCTAAAGACAGCCGCCGATGCCGATGATCCCATGCGTCCTATATGTTGCCCAGCAACTTCTTCTTTTATAATAAACTCTTAGGCACATTGATTTTATTTAATGTGCCATGTTAGAATTAAGTCAGTATTTCCATTACTTTAATTCATTTCATATATCTGTATACATACGCCGCATCTTTCTAAAGCGGCTCTATTCAATTGATTTATTATTTATCAATAAAAGTTGTGTATATAAGTATATAATTATAACGTCACATCTCAATGATTGACTACATATCACCTAATAGTTTACACATGTTTACAAATATACATGATACATGCAAACGAAATGCTAGCGTTGCGAGGTTTTGTACTCCTCATATTCAGAATTTTTGTTTATAGAAGCTGTTTTATAGAAGCAAGGTTTTTGAGGTTCCTAAATATAATACCGTCGCGCATATGTTGCCAAGCCAGGTAAACATCAAGAGCATATTCATGTACAAAATAAATAGGTCATTTTTGGACGCCATAAGTCCATAGATACATTCCCTTTAATGATAAATCTTCTACGTATCAGATGCTCTCTTCTGGTCTACCGTGGCGATTAGAAAGTTGCGGAAGAACCAGCGTTAGTCCCCTACACTTGATTAATAAATCCGTAGCTCTCTCTTCCTCAGTCGTGCTAGCTGTTTTTTGAACAGTTTGCCCTCAACTATCTCGGCCGCTACGCTATAATAACGACAGCCGTCGATGTAATTAGCTTAGGAGTGTACCTATCATGTCGAGTCCGCAAGAACCTTTTCATGCCACGTGCCACCTTTGGCCACGAGCTAGTCCCAAATTTTGCAGTCGGGGTACCTGACAATGGCCGGTTGGACACCTCTGGGTTTTGAGGTTGTCCTGCTACATTTGTCGGCCCACGGGGAGTCTGAGAAAGCCAATGGTGTGGCTGTGATAGATGAATGCACTTACACAGCATATTTTTCCATGATTCAGTCAACCTTTACAATGTTGTTAGCCCTTCTTGGATAGAGCCTTATATATCTAACTATAAAAATTCCGAAAATGCCGACCACGAGCGCCATCCCAGGGTTGCGCAAGGAATCTGGGACATAATCTCGATTACCCCCAACCAATAAACGTAAATTGGGCATACAATATATATATTTGTACGTACGGTTTCCTATTGACACCATTTTTGCATTTGTCTGTTTCTTGCATTGTCTAATGCTTTTTCCAAATGGCAACATGCTCAAACAGGAGTGAGTATAACAGGCATTTTGATAAGAATGTGCTTACTAGAATATGATTATGTATGGCCCCGATCAAAGTTTGTGTACACGTTCCCAATCCCGTATCGTTTGTCGTTTATTCAATAATGATCTGTTCCGGTGCTTGCTTCCCGATCCTTCCTTAAAACCTGATCAGATCTACAGCTAGACTCACAAGGCCTGGTGAATACGAATCTAAAGAAACAGGATTAAAATACATATGCATTGCAAATTAGTATTATAAACCTATTTGATGTATCAGGATGCAATGTATAGTTGTCGTCCTATAGAGCTTTATATTAATCACCAGAAAAGTTATAAATTTCGATCTAACAATTGACCTATGCGAGAACAGAGATGCAAAAAGAAACGCCCAAGTCGAAAAGAAAAACCTCGATCAATAGCCAGTGAATCCAACGCCCAATATGAATTATTATTATGGCCTTGCTGGCCTTCGTAAACAGAAGCTAAAAAGAAAGATAACACGAAGCATTGGGGGGTAGAAAATGAAAATAGGATGCGTAGTCGTAGCAGTAACGAGCCAACGGCAAGAAAACTGCCAGAGCACTCAAGAGCGCAGGGAATTACAGAGGCAGATGAGTGCTATATTGTACAACCAGAGAACGGTGTAGACTGTTGGAATCTGTCCCGTCCAGCGGGACAAGGACGAGATCTTCTCGTCTCCTCCTTTTTTCTGCGTATTGGATGATAGTGGCAACGGCAATAGCAAGAGCATTGCAGCGATGTGATCAAAGGTAAGGCTAGCGCTGGCTCTCACTGTGTGTCCCGACGGGAGCAGCAGTACTGACACTGTGGGAGAGAGATGGAAAGGACTAGTGAATGTACGGGGAAATAAAGGGACGAACAATGGGTTAGTGGGAAGTTCGAGCCGTCGAAGACTTTACTCTTCCCAGAGCGACGCAGCCCTCGGCGGGGTGATTTCCCAAGAGACCAACCGGGTGCCAGGGGCGATGGATGCTGCCGCAGCGGCGGCTAGGCGAGCGACCGATGAGGGGACTGACGGCTCAGTGCCTTGCCAAAAAAGGCCAAGACCGAGACCATCAGTGTGTCGCGCCGCACGATCAGTAAGTGGGAGACAAAACAAAGACACTTACTGGTAGTCCCCTTGAGCTTCTAGATTGCGGAGAAGCGAACTCCGTTCATCGGTCTTTCGTTCGTCACTGACTGTGTTCGACTCTTCCGACAACCCTCCATCCGTCAGCCTTCAACGTTCTTCCATGATTTCTCACGCTTTCTATCTTTATCACAGTTTCGTCCAGTTCCAGCTGTTCTAAACGATGTCGGCAACGGTAGCAAGAAGAGACTTGTTCATCGGGGCTACCTTCAGTGTACAAGCGGGACCTGATGTCCTTGATCGAATGACACTAGCGGGCCGTATGGAAGGCAGTCGAACGGCAGCTGCCACTTTACAGAGTATTCTACTGCCGCTAGACGGACAGAAACAAAACAGCAGCATAATATAGTAGGACATGCAGGAAACAGGAAAGCAGCACTAGAGCTCCTCCGCGACAGCAGGCCGAAAATAGGTAACTAGACTGAAAGGTCAGAACCTGCTCTTATTGTAGGTGGAAGCAGCGACGATCCTGTTTTCAGCATACAACGGTACGTAAACGGGAGCGGCTTACAGAATGTTAAAGTGGAAATAGTAGCAGTAGTCGAATCCGTAGTAGCAGGGTTCTATCGGTGTCCTACACTATTTTCTAGCGGCCTTCTTTTTTGTTTCTTTTTGCCAGTCGCTGGTCTTGATAAACTCACTATTACCACCGGCAGTGGTAGCGCCGTTCAGCCTAGAAATTCTCTAGCAAATGGATAAACGCTACTCATAAAAGAGACAGAAATCAGCAGGAAGTTGGCCCTCAGATGGGGACGAGGCCTGAGCCAAAACAAGGCAATAGTAAAAGGGTAACGAGTAAAAGACCTGCATATCGGACCTTAGGTTTCATTGATATCCCACTCCAATTGGGCTTGCTCCCCTTGCTCTTTCTAATGAATGTCTTGATTAATTTAATCTTAAGTGTAAAACCCCAAAGTGCCAACGGAAAGGAACATGCATACACAACGATATACTTGTATTTGAGCTGAATTAATCCTTTTTACTCTTTCTCTAGGTTTAGCGTGAGACATACGGCCTGCTCTTTTGGTGTTTTATCAAACATTTTGCACCTAATCCTAATCTATTAGCACACGGAGTTCGCGTACCCGTCATTCTGCTTAAATAATATCAACCAGTTTCTAATTAGACCCTGTATAAATTTGCTTGTATGGTTTATACATACAAAATTCGATCCTCGGCAGAAACCCTCTTATGCATAATGAGCCCTGAATGCAAACTGGGCAATAAATACAGCCTAAGTCAATGACAGGTATAAATACAATATAACAGAAAATGATTGGATATATTATATCAACGACCGTCTTTGGAAAAAAATGTAGAATACATCACGAGGTGCCTTGTTAGCATTAACTAGGGGTTTTGGGCAATTATCTAATAAAATCGGCATGATTTAGTGGGAAACAATAATACAACCTTTTTGTATATAATTAGATATGCGATTCGTACTCGTCCACGTGTCCAGACATTTCATCAACAGACGCTGAATAATTGGCTTGTTACTTCAACGTGATGATACAGCGGGATTTCGTTTCTTCAACCAACAAAAAAGGATGCTCTTTGATCGACTGTCCGCTTCCATTTAACGAACACTTAACGCAATAATTTAATTAATTTTCACTTATCAAATTAAAAATTGGCATGAGAAATCACATCACAGAGTCGTTTAAAGTCGTCCTTCATAATTTGTAAACATCTTTTAGATCTTTCACTTCTCGCTCTCTCTCTCTCTCTCTCTCTTTCGCTTTTCCCCTCTCTCCATATGTATATATATATATATATATATATATATATATATATAAGCCAAGAAGGAAAAATATTCCCTAAAAGAAGGCGGACAATTCTATAGTGGAAATGCATCGTTTTTGTTGGTTGGAGAAATGAAATTCCACTTTGTCATCACGTTGAAGTAACGAGCCAAGTACCTAATATATGTTGATAAAATTTTTATATCTGTGGACAATCACTCATTGCGAATCAGGACACAGACCAGCTCACAGGTGACACGGCCTTAATATATTAGCGTATCTCTATAAAAGGGTCGTATTCGTGTTTTTTAGTAAATAATGTCAATTTTATTCAAAAACTGCCGAAAATTTTAAGTATTGCTGAAAGGGCACCTCATGGTGTATGCTACATCTTCTTTCGAAAACACCTATTGGGAAGTCGTTAATATAATATATTGATTTATTTTCTACTGCATTACATATACACCAGCAAATAGCTTAAGCTGTATTTATTACCTAATTTGCGTTGAGGGCTTATTACGCCCAAGGAGATTTGTCCCGGGAGTCAAATCTTGCAGACACAGTGTACGAAAAAAATTGTACAGGCCCAATAAGTAACTGGTCGATGTTATTTAAGCAGGAAAACGGATCCGCGAATTTTGTGCGTTCGTAACATAAAAACATATACAATTTATCTGATAAATCACAAAAAACTGGTAGAAAGAATTAATTTAGCTCAAGTACTAGTACATCATATGAACGTATTAGTAAATACATTATACAATTTTAATACAATTATTTCTATACCTGAAGTGTTTTCCTATATAAACAAATTATAGCTAACAATTTCTTTCTACTATGGGTTTTCAGGTAGACAAATTATTCAGTAGTTTATTTATACGAAATGTACGTCTGTATCACTAACATTATATGGCTCTGAACTACTGTATATATAAATTACGATTATTAAAATAGATGTATCGATGCTCATTGAACGTTTTCGAAGGGGCAACACGGCCTGAGGGCTGATAAGCATCTTTTTGAGTACGTTGCCAAAACAATCATAAACACTGTTCAATTTCAGCGTTCATAACATATTATAATCCCGTTTTATAGGTCTGTTAGAAAATAACTCTTGCGAAAACCTGTTTGAAATAATACTTCACGTCTTAATTACCGATTGTAAAAAACTAATAGTATTGAACAAACGAACAAGTTTTCAGCTACCGTCCAGTTCCTACACCAGCAGCTTTCTTTCTTCCACTATTGGATTCGGCTATAGAAATAGAAAATATATAGAAATTTGACATCGGTAAAAGTATTGACGTAGCAAAAAAAGGACCTTATGCTAAGCACGCTATATTTAAAAAGAAGAAGCAACAAACTATGAATTATAGCGAGCCAAAATTCTCCTTGGTTTGCAGATATCTGAGAAAAGCCATTCACGAGCATTTGCTTTCGCCGACTTTGTTTTTTGTTTTGTCCTTTTAATGTCTTTCTTATTCACTACTGCGTCGGTCCCGGTCCTTTGTTTTACACACCGCAGCTTCTCGACTTGGTCCTGTCGACGTCGGATGTCGTCGGCCTATTTCGGCTGCTGGCGTTGTTCGTTTTCATTCGACGCTAGCTATAGCAGTTTCTGCTACTTCCGTTTTTCTGCCACTTGCCCTCTCGTCTGCTTTGTGCTAAGTCCGGAGGGACACTCATTGCCCTTCGCACTCGAGACCGCTTTCACCCTAGATCTTGAGCCGGCCGCAAATCTTTTCCTCGTTGCCTTGCCCCTTTTTCATTCCCAATCCTCTTTTGGTGCTTCACTTCATCATTGTTTTTCAGCTTTGTAGCCTTTGCCGTCTTTTTACTAAGACTAATACCGCGACTCCCAGCATTAGTGGCAACTAGCATCTCAGCTGCCGGTTCAGCTACGCTGTCGTTAAATCAACCCTTTACAAGAAAATAATCCCGCCTATAGTAAGAGGCAACGAGCAAAGGAATAGGAGCTCGTGGGGGGGAGTTGATGGCTATGAAGACTACGATGCTGCCGTCGCGAGGAATAGCAATGCTAGCAGGCGAAAAGCCAGCGTTAAGCGCATGGCTGATTCGACTGATGGCGAGTTGTCTGGGCAGGCGATGGGCGGCTGAGTCGTGCTGCTTAGTTGGTTTACTCATTGGCTGGGTTTATATAAGGGGATCGAAGTGGGAGCCAGTGGAGCAATGAACGACAAGAAAAGGAGACCAAAGAAGGAAGCCGAATGACGAGAAGTGACGCTGGGGAGCAGTAACTTTAGTATTTAGTAGGCAGAGATGGGTAAACGGGGCTGACTGTGACGGCGCTCGTGGACGCCGCTCGATGCCAATGCCATGCCAGTACTGCGAACCGCCTCAAGCATGGCTCCTCTAATGTCTAGTTGCCGTGAACAACCGCTGCCGCTCTCCTTCTTTAAACAAGAATGCACACATAGATCCAGCGAGAAGAGGGCATAAAGCAAGCGAGGATCCTGTTGACTGAGTGAGTCTGTGTTCACCGGGCACACTATTTTCATTTATATAAAATGAAATAGACTAACGGTCGAGGGACAATAAAGCTACTTTACGAGCTCGAGTCCAAGAAAGAAACGATGAAATGCTGAACGTGCGAGGGAAAGACAGAGTGGTGGAACGGGCCGCTCGAAGGGAATGGACAAAACTTTGGCTAAAATGTAAAGGTCTATGAATGTACTTTAAAGTACGCGATTCCTTGACGGTAATGCGAAGGGTTACTCGGCGAGTGAACGCAGGAACAGAACGCGTTATTAGTGGAAAATCGCTTGCAGGTGAAGCAGACGACATAATGAACGCTACTCGTCTACAGTTATGATTTGCATGTAGCCGATCGTACACAAAGTGTGCGCTTTTCATTTCGTTGTTGGCATTTGGCTTTCCTGGTCTGTTGTGTCATCTACATCAGGTGAGTTATTTCAAAAAGCAAATCTATCAGAGCTAAACGTACAGACATCTATTTGCCACCGCAATGCCCGAGTGAGGCATTAAGTCGAAATTTACTCAGTAAACGTTTGATATTATATAGTTGCACGAGCAAGGCCACGCATTGGTAAGATAAGCTGTGCCCCATGTCATTATATATCTAACGGCAGAAAACGAATTCATTCGAGCGGATTCTAGTAACCTTGTGTACTTTTCATACGCGTTCTAGCAGCCGCTTAATAACCCGGCTGCATCGCTTTCGCGTCCATCTCGATTTCACCTTGGAAATAACCGAAAATGGGTTTTAGTCATAGTACTGGTATTCGCAAAAAGTTAACGGTGCACCAAATAAGTAAAAGGACCGGCGATGCTATACCAAAGCCACTGAATGGAAGGACGGTACCATCTCGCACATGTGATATATTAAACGCATGCGACGTCGTATTACGACTGTGCTCTCGATAAGCTAAGTAACAAAATTATTTTTTAAATAGGCCGTGATGGCGACGTTTGTCGGTGGCCTGATTTGGTGAGAAACGCCTAATACTCCCTCTTTTACTCTACCATATTTTATACTTTTTACTAGCTACCACATCGGTTATGGATAGCTGCAGGTACCGCTACGCTTTGAAGTGTGTCTATATAAATAATACGAATTTAGGCAGTGTAGGAGTCCTGTAGGGAGGACTGGGCCTCTGGTTTACTTGTCTTAATTCCACACGGAGCTTTACACACGGCCCAGAGAACTGTGCATAAGACGGTGGGCAGAAGTTGAAGGAACGCTTATGGAACCGTAAGAGATGATTCCTGGATTTCTTAATTTTTCCCCTCGTGAGTAATTATCCACTTAATGACAGTGGCGGGGCGCGAAAAGTAAAGCGGAGGAGTCTTTGTAACACACAAAACAAGAAGAGGCGAGACGTCCTATTAAAAGACTAGCACTGCTTGATTCTGCTGCTGCTGCTGTATGACTAGACGCGGAAATAGCATTGTAACTTATCCCAGAAAACCTGGCATCGTGGAAATGTTATACCATACTTCTACAGAAATAATTACAGTTATAAATTAATTAGGTATAAAATCAGATCGTGTCACATGAAATATGTCATAATAGTCTAATTTTCCAATCTCTTATGTTGGATTCTCAATTTTCATGTGTGTATTCTTTTGTTTTCATTCGAAATATCCACTATTACCATTTACAGCCTTCTTCCTTAGTATGTGCATACATGCTAGCTTTTAGGGAAAGTCGAATAAGATAGCATAGTGAGGAATAGAAGTTAAGCTCTGCATGAGGCCGTCTTGTGACATTCGACCATCGCTATGTGTGTAGGTCTTACAAGGACAAATTCTCCTGCAGGAACTGCTCTCAGCAGAGCTGACCGCCACCCTCGTGTACGACGAGAGTGCTCGATGCAAACGCATGCTTAGGAGTGTTGTGAATCGAATACGATTGGGTGATAGGTCTCTTCACAATGGTGATTGGCGGGAAGCCATCAGCTGTAGCCGTTGCATTCATGTCACTATAATCCTTGCGGCGCTAGCTCAAACGTTGTTATGCAGTAAAGCTTGTTTATTTACTACTCTCAGCTTTTTAAGGTTTTCAACACTGTACTTCAGTTGTAATCGACGATATAAAGCTCATTTAACCGTACCGCAACGATTGGCACTAAACGACCACTATAATCTTTTACAGATGTACATTATTTTTAGCGGGATTTCCTGTCGACTCACTTGCATCTACGTGTGTTAATCCTCGAGGACCTATTTTGCATCGGGAGTCACAGCTCGATGTAAAAGTGGGTCACTGTTGTCTGGCGAGAGCTAAGACAACCAAGCGTCTCTACGTATACGTTTTTCATTATCGCTTGGATCATGTGGCATCCATTTATTCCGTTTGACCAATTGGATCAAGAAGGATAAGTATGGTATTTTTACATACAGCCAACTGAAATGCTCACACTCCTTCTCCGGCGGATCAGTATTACAACTTTTAATGCCCCGTTATTTACTTTTCATGAAACCCATTTTCAGCTTCGAAAACCTACGACCTACGCAGCAACTATATTAAATATCAACTACTGAAACGAAGATAAGCCCATAACGCGAGCTGAGTTTAAGGACTGCAACTCCACTATAGAACTCATATTCGTAAATTACTGGAACTTTCCAATTTCTCATGACTTACTTCAAGTCCGAATAAGGCCACCTAAATGGATAATCTAAACGCCAAAAAAATGCACTTGAAAAACTATAATCTTACATATATACACTCGCTGCTAGAGCGATTTGCGCACCACTAGCTTATTATAGATTATGTCCCACCTAGATCCAAAATTTTATTTATATATATATATACGAATAGTTTAAAATGGGAATAAGTATTATGAGAATAGCATGAGATAAATTCGTCAGCCATGATGCTATGCGTAAGTTCCGTGTCTGCCAGACCGAAGCAATAAACATTTTGCTAGATATGGTAATCTACAAAGCTTCATCGCGATATCACGCCAGGAACCTCAGTACGACGATATTAGGGACAAGACTAAGAACAATATAAACATTTTGAATAGTCATAACAAACAAAATATGCCTTGTAGTCGCAACGTCGTACGTGAGAATTTCGGTGGACGTTCAGCGATTTTGTACACACTGAAAACATAAATCTGTGATTCATCAAATATATGTTTATAACCTTGAATTGCTAAATGGTTGTGCTTCGAAAAATTATAGAGCCAGTAAAACAAGGAGGAAAGTGTAAGAGTTTTGTTTCCCAGAAGATGAGAGAAAGATGCTTGCTATCTTACCACAGCCCTGTGTTACATTTTAACAGATTAACAATGATATATTATACATTCGCTTGAAAAAAAATCGCACACATACATACCTCTATACTCAAGGGCTTTAGGTAAAGTAACAACCTAAATAGATGAAGAGTTACGCTGTTTTTTTTTGTATTCACTTCTGCACGTTTTCGTGTTATTCGTTTGTTTGTATAATATTGAAGAAGCTAGTATTAAAATGTGAATTCACGCAAAGTCCTTGACGTGTTCTCGACTGTCATACGATGGAGTGATTTATAACATCGATCGGTAATGGCGTTTGCTGGAAAGGGGCACGAATAAGTCTCGTTGGAGATGGTTATAGTGGCGCTGGCGTAAGACAGTAGCATTAACTAGCATTTTAGAAGCAAGGAAGGTATGGGGAAGACGTTGCCAGAGCTTGTAGACGGGTTATGGGTCAAAGCAGCCTCTTGCAGAGAAACCAGTCATTATAGGTTGGGTAACCCAGTCGAAGGGGCGACAACGAAGTCAGTCCAGAAACTAAATATGTTGGTAGCACCTCAACTTACGCATTGAACGCTACGAAATGAGCGAGGGTTTGTTGAACCATGAGAAAAAGGAGGCTTCGTGACAGGGAAAAAGCTGATAACTTATGGTATTGGACGAAAGGCGAGGAAAGACGAAGTAAGGGCAGCCGCTGAACCGCCTGAAACTGTGCCGCGTTGTGTTCCAAGGAATCGTTTCTTACTTCAACTCGTGCTGAATTCGAATGCAAATTCGTTTGCTGCCACCTCATGCTCTTGCGTGCAGCTGCGCTGTGTCAAGTAGTTCGTCGTATCAGCAAACAGTCACTGGCTGTTTTCAGCTACGTGCAAGTTTGGGGGGGGGGGGGGGTAAAGAGGTTGCTTACAGAAAAAGCGAATGCCTCAATGTTTGCAATAAAGAACGAGAGAGCGTCACAGATACCAAGCACCTATGCTTCACAACCATGTGTTGCTCGTCCTTTTTTTTTCGCGCCGTCAAGATCCCAATCTCCTTCTCTGTCATCGTTGCTACGAAATTTTTGCAGACTTCGTCCCTTCTACAGTTAACTAGTTTTCACCTAGGAACCCTGACCGTCAGGCCCGACGTATCCCTCGTGCTTACTAACCAACTCCGGTTGCCAATTTTATTATTGCTAACGTGGTCGTTATTGTTATTGGTGTTTGGCAGCCGGATAGGGGAACGACGCAAGGAGGCGTCTACTACCACCGCAACGAGGGCGAGTAGGCATTGGATCTGGCGTGCGCTTGCCTTGCGCCCAGTGTCAAATGGGTAAGAGCAGGAACCCCTTGTACCACCATAACATCGGGAGCTTTGTATAGCGCTGGCTTTGTGCCTCTGCTGTGTATACCAATGTAGTATGTCTGTTCGAACAGAACAGAGCTCAGCACTTTATTGTTGGGCGCCCATCTACAATAGAGTATTCTGTGTGTGTGTCGGCGTATGCTTGTGTGCGATCTCATCAGACAGAAAGGAGAAAAGCAGCGGCTCTACCGTGCTGGTAAACGTGACGAATCTTCAAGTTGGTCCTAGTAGTCGTACACGTACAAAGGCAGACATAGACACACAGTTCCACACACTAACTGCCGCCAAAGGCAGCTATTCTCATAGCGGAAAGCAGGCTCTTTTACTCGGCATCGTACCGGTTCCCGGTGACCTAAACATGCAAATCTACGAATTAGGTTCTGATGAGAAGCCGAAAAGGGGAAACCGATGAAGGCATGAAGAGATCAACTAGTGTCCAGTCGTTAACGATATCAAGGACGTTTTAGTAGGGTCACCGGCCGCCGAAGTGTTCTTTCGGAAATGCGTATTTAGCAAACGATTCGATTGAAATGCAGCTCGCCGTGAAATCGGATCACCATTTCTATGGGACGTTAATTGGAACAGCCGGCGACACCCCAACGCTTTCTATCCATTGAACTGACGTGAGGCAGAGCAAGCCGACGCCGTCATCGCCTTCACACAGTCAATGAATAGCCAATATAGCAAGGCGTAGAAGGCCGCTCAAGAAATGATAATTGTTCATCACTCACAGATCACGTAACAGGTTGATTAAGTAGTTAAAATTTATTAACGGAAAGCTAAAAATTGGTGCTTTCACTTATGACGAGAAAAACTATGTATTAATATACTTCGTTGAATGATTTAATTCGGCTGAACTTAGAGGCCGAACAATTTTTAACCTTAACAACCTGTGAAAATGACGTTTCTAAGGGAAGGACCTAGGCCGACGATTAAAATAATTCAACAGAGATAACGGTACTCTAAGATTCAAAGCATTTATCTAAAAAAGGGTGCGTATGATGATGTAACTTATGAACACGTTTTGTTTGGTGAATAGTATGTCCCTGTCAAATAGTAAAAGTTCTAACTACGGCGAAATAACTATATGCACTTCATACGCTTTGTAGAACTATGTATATATAGAGATAAAGATGTTCCAAGGACTTTTCTGCACGTGCTAAAAGTGTCATTTCTGGGGACTATGCTTCTTCAGCACAACGCTACTTGCCGCAGGTATAGCGTCCGTTTGAAACCGCCCATATACGTTTCACATATTTTCCGTGCAAATTTGACATAGCAACTAAGTGGGTCGACGTTACCATGTCAAGACTGTTTAGATTCTTACTCAATGGACAACTTGATAGATTAGAATCTGGCTGTACTGCGTCAGAACATGCAGCCGACGTACCATCTTACTGGCGTCCGTATGGCTTTTCTTTATATGCCGTAGTTGTTAACCGAGCACAAAACAGTTCTAGAATACAAAGATAAAGTTTTCTATTGGTGACTTTGGCTTTTCGAACGAACTACTGGCCGTATAATGTGATGCAGAGCATGCTCTTCGGCCGCAAATTTTCTTTCGACCCACAACGGAAGCATTTTCTGAATCGTCAGCAAGCCAGCGATCATTTCGGCGACTCATATTGGTGTCAAGTGTAAATATCTTCTCCGCAGAGATAAATTGAAGACGATTTCCTGCCGAAATCATCTTGATTTTACTGGCTTCAAAGATCATCGGTCTGACTGTTATGACACCCACTGTACACCTAACGTCTTCGTGAAGAACCCTGTACACGGTGGCTCTGTTTGCAAGAAACGTGTTTGCTAACAACCTAATCGGAACGAAATGATCGTCCGAAATGCACTTTTGGGCAGCATAAATTAACCCTAGTGTCCGCAGTTTGTTTTTTCTTTGTCTATTGTCGACTCTCTATTAAGCTGTGCTGGAACTGGCTCTGTCTTCTTCTGCAACCGTGTACCCATTTTTGATGCCGAGGACTGTCGATTTAAGGTAACCAAAAAAGCTAACTGCGTCAATGATGCTTCGTCTTGCGTGAATAGCTGGCCTTTGCCCCAATTCCGATGTCGAAGTCCGTTTTCCTCCATGGCCATGAATCTGCTTGCCCGCTTTTCGGAATGAGTTTTTCTCCGTTGGTGCCAGTTTCTGGTTGCGCATTTGTGACACCGTTGCAACCAGTTAACAACAGCCCAAATTGAGTCGGGCCCTCCGCGAATAGCCTAACTATACACATTAGTTTCTAGGAATAACAGGCACGTTCAATGGTTCCCACCATCTCCTTATGAAGAAACACTATAATGGAGTCAATCGGTTTTCAGGTTGTTTTCGGTTTTTTTTTTATTTCATAGTCGAATTTACTTTATTAAATACAGAAATGTGCAAGTGTCAACTTTTGTTTGCAAAAGTCATGGAACATAATCGACAAAACTTTTCTCTAACGTTGAACACTTCGACCTGCGTTCACAGGCGCAAAGACGGTACATTCACGGATAACTTGTGGATATATGAGATACCGCTTTATGAAGTACTGGGTAACCTGCGTGTAAGTATATTATTTACAAGCATGCTGCGAGCGATCTCGACCAGCTTAGGTATTCGTGCTATATGTAGCATATTACTAACCTTTCCACAAATATACTGTTTATAATTTATGAACGTGCATATCTTGCCGGGCCTGATCCTAGGATATTTCAGGCTTAGCCATTTGTTCGGATCGCACTATGTGCTGGTATTTTCCATAAAATGCCATTTTGAATAAAATGCATTTTAGATAAATTTAAAAGGACAAAGAATAAGGAAAAAAAAGTTATTAAGTTAGATAAGCTTGGAATGTCAGAGTCCCATCTTTTTATATAAAAGGACCTTATTTTTCGAATCTAGGTAGTCGTAAAGTCATACCCAGATAGAAAAGCCGAACTCACAAAAAGCCCTTGTCAGCCAACTGTATTTGCTTGTTTCGATCTTCTTCCTCCCTCTTATATTGGATGAGAACGATATGGGTACATCTAAGGCGCAAGATACATAGTCAAGGACAGCAGTTACCAACGGAGCCTCAACTTGGCTACTAGCATAAAACCTGCACTAGCGCTGTCAATGCTGTTATCCG
Organism: Varroa jacobsoni; assembly: GCF_002532875.2. Lineage (NCBI taxonomy): Eukaryota > Metazoa > Arthropoda > Arachnida > Mesostigmata > Varroidae > Varroa > Varroa jacobsoni. Next base: position 88,488 of record NW_019214228.1, read on the forward strand.
GCCATACCAACCTCGCCTCACTTTTGACACGTTATATACTGCAGTATGTGCTTCAGTCAATGGACAAGCTATATGTTCCACTGCACCACGTCACCACTGCTGTACGGAAAGTTTAAGAGAAACCCCGTTTTCGTGTCCGCGGTACTCCCTGCGGTATCTGGCCCTGCGCTCCATTTGCCCCTGTGTACTATACGTAAAAACGCACGTTACTACTCCTATGAGTTTGTGTTTGTTCCCAGAGGCTGTACGACAGTACATACAGAAAAGGCATGTGTGTAACACTTACAGTGGTGCGGTTTGACGAAAAGGTTAGAGAAAAAAAATGGAGAAGTTCGGCTAGACCACCTGGGCAGGACTAGGCTGTGCGTGATATTCGCCCCTTGACTGATGTACCTTTTGCAGCTCGCTGCAAATAAACCAGCGTGGCAGCGGAAGCACTCCTTAAATAGTAGGCAAGCGTTCCTAATGACAAGAAGAGTTTCTTCAATCGTCAAACAATCACCATTTCTGTTACTTGCCGAGGGCAGAGATCGCCTTCTGGCTTCTTTCTATCCTGTTCGTGAACTTTTTCGCTGCAATGTTAAGCCTTAAAGGTGGCGGCAAGGTATCGTATATGCGTTTCGTTATGACGAAACGCACATACGTTGGTTTATCTAGTGCGAAACGAATGTGGTAGACTGAGCCAATATAGGATTTGTGCACGAAATTGTGCGCTGTAGATTGGCCGTACAGCTAGGCAACGTTTTTATCTGATAAACTCGTAAAGGTTCGCTCTACAAATCCGTCCACACGTGTCTGTGCAGTCGGGTGTTTCTAATCAATTCAGTTGCGTCCGGAAATTTGAAATATATACTAACGCCACGACATTGTAATATTTAGATAGGAATTATTATGTGTCCTTATTACAAGTATGTTGCACAGTTAAATGTTCTTTTTATGTCAACAACTAATATACCTTGTGCGATTTTATCAGGCCACTTTGGAACTCTCCAATTATCAAAACAACTTTTAGCCTAACCTTTGTATAAATGTTGGTAACTGATGTCCAACAGTTTACTAAGAAAACTAGCCGCCTCGTATTATTGGGCTAACATAGCCTTCTTTCTCAGCTTTTGCGTGAATTCTTATTTAAAATGACCCTATCTCATTTCTCATTGCTTCATCGTTTTGTTTCTCTCAACAAAAACCAAATCAGACCGGTTTCGAAAAAAAAAAAAAAACAACTTATTACTTGTATTCTATGAAATCAAATATGCTTCAAGACAGAGCTGCTGTACACAAAGAAACCGTTAGCACATCGAGAAGTAACCTTATCCTTTTGTAAGGTGGGACATTGGATCCTGCCATTGAGATTCTCACACAAACTAAATAGTAATAGTATTCTCTGTTTTTGCCGTAACTGGCCATTAGATATATATATACATATATATATAGAACTGTGCCGATTCTTTTGTTAAAATAGCATTTACGCCGATGAATGCCGTTACCGTCCTCTACACTATATGTAGCATCTCATGACAACTCTCATCAAACACTTCTAGACAAAATATACTAGAGTCTAATATTGGAAAATAAATATTCCTTATCGAAGGTGTGGCAAGACCAAAACACGTCACGCTGTCGTTTTTATCGAACAGTTTCAACAACTGCTAGCGATTCGTTTGCGTATAGGGTCATCGATATAATTTGTTTCGCCATATTGGATGGACTCTTCATCACGACACGTAAAAAACAGGATTGAATATTCTAAGCAGTACCTCCATTATAAGCGCATGTTGTTATGATTATGCATATTACTATCTTAACAAATTTTATTCTGTAGAATCAGTGGGCGGCCCAAGCCGCTGACCCAATTTCAACACAATCTAAACGCGAATTTAATAATATATCATTCTTTGGATACGTGGATATAGCTAATCTACTGAAAATATCGACTCCAGCTGGACTGTTGAACGCCGGTCGTTTTTATTCCCTTGGCATCACTTCCTCCAAACACCTACCTATACTAACATTAAGTGTTGGGCAATATGGGGAAATACCACAATTGGAGTTGCATCGTCAACTGGAGCCGTGTTTCGAAAACGCTTGGTAGCTGACTGGCTCGCTAGCCAGCGAGTCTTCGAAGAGTTTTGAAATACTCCTCTATAGTTCAGCCAAAAGATAGATCAACAAACAGCGAGGCGAGGATGGCCTCCGTAGCTCGATGGAAAGGACCGATAAGCGTCATGCCTCAGGGCAGGTAATATTGAAATTAACTCAGCTACGCCATTTGGGTTTGGACGAAAGATCGTGAAAGCTAAAAATGACAGAAAGGCTGAGCAATTAATTTATTGTTAGAAAATATAACCAGTGATGACTATTGCCAAGAGGGTAGAATGTAGTTCAAGCGAAAGTTTGTTTCAGTGCAGAAGCGAAAGCGGTTTGCTGGATAATAGGTGTGTACATTGAGCAAGAAAAATTACTACGAATTAATTAATAATGAAAAATTAAGGATGGATTAATACAAGAAAACAGCACAAAGAGAATTCTATTTGTAGTAAGTCGTCCGTACCGGGAGAAGGCTTGTACGATCGATGCCTATGGTTTTCTTAGCTAGTGGTCCAAACCAACCTGCACGCAGGTGTCTGTTGTCGATTCGCGCAATGATCTGTTAAATTTCTTCTGATAACATGACAACTAATAATAATGGTACATATTGTTGCTAAATGTTTTACTTGCAAGGGAAACCGAAGAAGCTTTCCATTGTGTCCTCTTGTTACATTATTTCTATCAGATCGATCATATTGAATCAGTTTTCTTTTACAATGGCTTCCTTTAATATTCAGCTAAGGAGCGTATTGATATCTGTACTTTGAAGTAAAAGGAGAACAAAACGAAGGCGGCATCGTGATGCGTGCATGGCGTTGTTAGCACACATCTAAGCCGTAGTGTTTTATGTTGAGTAATAGCATTTCTTATTAGGCTAGCAGACACTTGACGTGGGCACGATATGTGTATAACAAACGTGGTCCAATGCCGTAAAAGTGTTTCATCAGAATTAAAATTGTCGCAGATACAGGGGATTTGGATGCTAACAAATCTCTATAGGGTGAAGAGGGCGTTTAGATTTCCCGTTGTGCAGACGGCTCGCAATTCCTGAATCCGTTAACGTACAGCATTTAATGCGTTATCAAATGCGAAATCTAAGTTTCCTTATTTGATATTTCCGGGAAGATTCTAGTTAGGCGAAGTGTTTAAGGGATCGATGCGACCATCAAAGTTTTACGTAACACACCGTACGTTTCTCTGAATGTCCACAACAAGGGAATCTCGACAAGGGAATTTTCGTGTAACAGCATTCAGATAATGCCAAAAGTTTTCATGGAAGCTACAGCGATCTTTAAATATGGATGCTTATTTTAGCCTAAATGGTTTAACACAACCTATTTTAACAACAATATGGAGAGAGACAGAAATAGGCTTAAGTTGGCCAAAAAAGGGATTTTAGTTACCCCTATACAGAAGATGTGCACTGATAGCTATTACTAGAAAACAGCCACAACAAACAAAGAAGTGATTTAAAAACGCGTAAACAACCATAAATATAGTCCGTAATTGAACCAACATTTCTTGACATTATTGACCTATTGATCTGATACGCTTATATAATAACTGTAAGGTGAGGAATGTAGGCAAACCTGTGCCTGATTATAAAAAACAACAATTCCCTTTATATTTTAGAGAGAGAAGTCTACATTTCGAGGCAGCGCGTGAGATTTTAACACTTTTTACAAACACTTTCATAATTACAATCATCATCGGCTGTTATATATTAAACAATTTCAATAGGCCAGCAATAGCATAGGACTCGGCACTATGTACTCACACGTTTATCACGCCGACATCCTCAGCTTCCTGCGTATGAAAGCAATAATAGTCCACAGATAAAGAGGACCGTCATAGAAAAATATTTCTCCATTCATTTATATACGTATACGTATATATATGTATTTTTTTTTAACAAGAATGTATTGTACACAGGTACTAAAATCTGAAAAAGATCAGTATTAAGATGAATAAATACTTTTTTTTACAGCCTTTTAAGCTTGTTTACGCATCGCAAATCCGATTTGTTTTCATGTTGACTATGAACTGCAGCTGATAGTTAAAAAATCGAAAGGATTGAATCTAAGGCCACCAAACAAGGCTCAACCTATGATCATTCTCTCATAATAAGTGTCCACAGCAGTATTCGCCGCAATTCGTTCCAGAGAATAGATTGTCATGTTCATATAAACATCGAACACAATACACCGTGCTCATATACACTGTGTGTTATTAATATATCGTTGAATAAAAGGTTCAGTGTTTAGTCGGGTTGCAGCTGCGTATCACATCCCACGTCACCCCATCGTTCCACTCCGTATTCTACCTTCTACTGCTATCTCTACGACCCCTTTGCGACAGGAACAGTAGGCCTTACACGCAGGGCCACCTGCCACTATGCAGTTATCCCGCCCCAACGCGTCGTTGCCATCTGCGAACAGTTTTAGCCTTGTGGACGCCTCATACGTCTCACCGCGGGGCGCCATACGACAACTGCCTACCAAACCCGATATATGGGCTTCACACCGCCTCGTGCGTTCTCGCTCACTCTACGGCTAACATGGTTCCCAGGCAAATGGATAGTGCGTCAAGAGGAGGTCAGGCAGCCAGTCGGGCAGTCAACTCCTATCGGACTTATAAAACCGAGTGTGGACCAGAGTTCGACAGCTGCCAAAGGGGTTTGTCGCCTGAAATTTAAATATTTCGTTAGGGGAAGCGGCACCCCACGTCTTGATGACATCTCTCTCCATCTCGATTTCCTTATAGCTCGGAGTTTTTGCCGATAGCCTATGAGACGCATTTAGAAACCGGTAAATCCATAAATGAATCGGAACGCTGTATATTAGAGGAAGATATTGTTCTACTGCAGTTACATTATGACAATACAAAGGTACGCCTACCGTGTGCACGTACTTTCCATTCTCTTGAATGTGTTGGCCGTTGGATGTCAAAAGACTTTCCTGCACAGCTTTCAATAACTGTTTGAAATGCCTTAATGTCGGCACGTTTTTAAATCAATACTTAGCTAATTAACAAAGTAAACACTGGTCTTGATATTAACACGACATGAAAATATGTTGCAAAGGTATCTCTAGTGTTTCAACATAGACTTGGTTTGCATATTGAAAATTTAAACAATTTAACTTGATTTATTCTGAATATAAAATGTTTATGCCAAAGATCATCCTTCCAGCTGTGAAAATAAGCACATGTTTCCTTGAAAAAAGTACTCGATGTCAAAGAATATGGTGTAAATAATAGAGACACCTAATGGTGGAGCATGGATAAAGACTTTCGAAGGAATCGTACCGTTTTAAACAATTTTAATCAGTCTCTATGAGCATGTATATGAACATCTATGATCGAGTGTAATTTAGTGGAAGCACATCTTCATAGCCGAAGTCATCACAAAAAAAAGTGATAACTTTTCAGCACTATAAGAACAAACCATGGCATATTCATGGCCATGGCCATTCATCCTAGGCAACTAACTTAACCGTGGTCACCTGAAACTTGATAGGTTTTACCATCATTGAAAAGGTTTCATTGAGAATTCTGTTAACTCGTTATATTCAAAGAACGGCTTTGCACAGGAATCACGCTTCAATTTGCCTGAAGCATTAAACTTGTATTTCACTACTTTTAGCTGTAAGTTATTATATTGTAGCCTGCAGCTAAAAACAGGGTGAGTGCAAACTGGTGCCCGTGCAGTTGTTCAGGTTTCGTTGGCTTTTACATTGTTTGATCCGTCTGTAGTAATTTGCCGTCTGACACATTTTAGAAGTCACATACGTAACCAGTTTAGCGATTTGTTTGTCCTTAACAATAATTTCACATCATGGCCATTACAACAAACTCCCAAAATGGATTCCGGAAAAAAAAAAAATCCGTACAGTACAATAAATGTTATCCTGATAATTTTCTGCTGTCCCCATCGTTTTATTCTCGTTAATAATAACGAAAGAGAAAAACGCAGTATTTGCTTCATTTACGCTCCTACGGGCTGAACAACCGAAACGCTGCACGCAATTCGAGCAGCATTAACGGAAGGACGAAGTGTATGACAGCGAGATAGGGAAAGTAAACCAGCGGACAAAGAACGGCAGGACTGGGTGAAAATGATGATGAAAACAAGAGTAGATCCGAGAAAAGGTATGGGGGAAGTAAAAATTATAAATACTTCTGTCGTTCCGGCTACTTGCCTGCGGTCCTTTGGGGAACAAGTCGGCTAATCTCTCTTTTACGTGGACGCGTGCCCTTATCCGGTCAGAACGTGCAGCAAGATGGGTTGCAGTAAAAGCGTTGCAGGCTACTATCCCACAGCCAGTAGTGCGGGATGATGGCGAAAAGGTCAGAAGAATATGTACATGCCGGCAAGAAATCGCTCTAGCGCTCTTACCAACTGCTTCAGCGTCTGTTGGGACGATGAGGCGTCTCAGAGGCTAAAGATGGGGAAAACAGCTTCCATTGGACGCCGTTTTACTAACGTAAGAGTGGGACAAAGCTTTTGGGGTGTGAGATCGGTAGAGGAGGTGCTGTGGAATGGGAGAAGGGGAATGGAAAGTCGCAGTAAAGGCGGAACGCTGAAAAACGTAGAAGTCTCGTTAGCCTTAACACTGGTTAAGGACCGACGGTCGTTCCTTTGCGAGCTCTCAGACAGCAGACGAGCGGGTGGTTTGAGAATAGGCAGCTGGCTGCAAATAAAGCCCGACCTATTGCGTCCTTTCTCCTGCCTTTTTCTGTTCCCTCCGACTTTCTACCGTCCTCACTCGGTAGCCCTACAGCTGGAACTTTCCCCACCATCCCAGCTTTGCTTTCCTCTATCCCATTTAGTCGCCCCGCGAGTACTAGTGTACTGCTACGGCCACAACTGAGGCTCTGACCGAAATGACCTAATGTATCTCATGTACTATAACAACAGCAGAATCGAGAGTCACCACAGCGACAAGCCGCTATGGTACACCATGAAGGATGACGTCAGTAACAACAGTGACTGAACAGAATCTCAAAACCATTTGGTCCTCATACCCGTTCACTGAGTCTACCATAGTCCAATCCTACCATCATTTGTGTAGTGAGACCCACTGTTTGCTTGAACACAAAGCTCCCAGATCTCCATAGACCGCGGTACGAGCCCCTACGGAACTCTAACTCAGAGGACAGGGCTGCAGTCAACATTACTGAGTGTGCCTGAGACAACTACATTGACGCTAGAAAAAAAAAAAACTGAAAAACTGATAAAGCAGAGTCGCCCCAAACTATGCCAAGTGACAATTGCATAAACGTACAAATTGGTTGAAGTTTACAGCTTTGTTTATAAGTACGAAGAAGAATTGTGAAATAGACGTCTGTTAAAGGTTGAAACGGCAATCTATGGTGGTTTTGGATGGTAAGATCGATATGCATACAGGATCCGTTCTAGTAATACCTGGATCCAGTGTACGCTAATTAGGACAGCAGTCATTCTCGTTTTTCTTCCTTATTGACTTCCGCAGTCAACTATTGTCAGATCTCATTAGATGCTACTTTCGTTAACCATGAAGTTTCTGCCTAAAATCAATAATTTGCTCACATGTAATGTTTAACACACACATCTTCTACGTACTCTCTTCTTCGGCACGAGAGACCCCACTCCAGCGTATTTAAACACGACACTATCACCTTCGTCGAGCTCGAATCACGATGAATTAAGTGTCGAATGGGAACACTAAGCGATTTCCAATATACGGAGTGCATAATGGAACCGTCTGTTGTCGTAGCATTTGCGAGTTTTCAAGGGTGGGGTGGTCATGGCTGTATAGATTTGGGACCATATCATCCGCCAGCCGGCGTTGGGGCGTCTGATTAGAGCGCCGGAAGTGCAGTTACATTGAAATATGCACACACTTGCAGCAGCAAACAACGGGGTAGGAAACAAACGATTACAAACGTCGCGGCCTGGGGATGATTGCTTGAAACCATAGCGTATCGACTGAGCAGACAGTAGCGAAAACGTTTAGAGCAAAAGCTCACGTGCTGAAAAGGAAAAAACATTTTTTGTTCTTAATTTAATGCGAACTTTGTGTCACATTTAGATAGTCTAAAACAGACGGCATAGTATGCGCCTATAACACTATTAGTCCGAAAATTATTTAAATAACCATATTTGAAATAGATAGATACGTAAATTATAGATGCGATTTCCAGTCTTCTCGATTCCCTCAACTTTGTACAGTAAGTTGTCTCAGCTATAGAATAGCGCAAAAATTGGCTTTTTATAGTCTAGCCACTTATTAGCTATGCTGCCATAAAGCCACTTACAAGTAACCAGCTTAAAATTTCAGCACCAATCCGATTCTTAAACTTCATATATATTTAGTAGTCGTACACTTTTAACGACCAAATATCGTTCTCATGGGAACTGTCAGCATTTCAATGAATCTTCGAATTGTTTATTCTCTATTCATAGGTTAGGTTTAGTTTGTATTTTTGTATACTACGTTCTGCGCATTACGGCGCGTCTCAGGTATTGACTAGAAGGACGAGAAAAACTGATGCTCACACTACTTTTCTTCTATGTGTCCTTATTTGTCTATCAGCTTGCGTCCTTCAATCTCATGTCTAGAACCTGTTCGAGCTCTCTACAAGGCAGAAAAAAGTTAACTTGTTGTCTATACTTTTATGACCCTAGCAGCGGATCGTAGCTAGTTTATATCGTACTCAGAACACATATGATTGTGACGCCTCAGAACGAAGCGCGGAAGCAATCATGAAAAGCATGGTTTCTGGTGTTTCTGTTGCCATGTTTCCACACCGATATCTTTAAAGTGAGGTTTTCGAATTCTGCTTAGATATACTCGACACGCGAAGTAAACAATTTATTAAGATAGTTGTTTCTGCTAATGGGCTGGCAAATCGAGCGAGTTTTGTGTACATATATTTACTTAATATTTGTGCTTCGTCTCTATCTGTTACCAATCAAGTCATTGAAGAAGAACTTATGGCACCGAGGTTATCGGCATTCTGTGCTCTCATTCGAATTAGGTTGTTTGTTAAACCAGCGTTGGTTTTTATGCTCCGTAAGTACTCTTTCGTCGCCCTCTCTATCTGCATATCGTATAATTACTGTAGTTAATAAGAAAGCAAACCTTTCAAGGTTTGAATGGAAGTGACCTTTTATAGTTTTTTATTGTCGGAGACGATGATTGGGATGTTTCTGTATTTTATACCATTTCGATCTTGCAGAAAAGAGTCGCGGTAGCTTAGTACGCATATATTGCCTCAAGTAATTTAAGTAAAATAATGGTAAATACACACATAATAGTAGCTCTGAATGCTGTACAGTTTATGAGTTATTCGAACGCATATCCCTATATAACGGATACCTAAATCATTTGTGTAGGAATTCAAAAGGATGGTGTATCTATGTGTTCGACTGAAACATTTTGCTATTTTTTCTTTCATTCTCTGATGGATGCTTACGCAGCACAGCCGGCACAAAATAAACACTTGCACTTTGCCAAAAATCGACTGTAAAATCCAAGATGGTTGATTATGGATTTGGTTAACCTGAGCTCATGACTTTGGAAAAGGTCTGTGTGCTGTCATTTCAGAATCTATCAAATTTATAGCACACTAAACCGTTGGGGGCCGTCGAAGTTCGAACACAATCTAATCGTGCGTACACCTATTCTAACGTAGAGAGAGAGAGAGAAAGAGAGAGAGAGAGAGAGAGAGAGAGAACTTATGCTGTTAGTTGAATTATACGCATCGCTTTAGCAGAAAAATAATGGCGGTTCTTACTCTAAAGAAAATACGGAGTCACTCGATAGTCTCTCTGTACAACCTTGTCCCATCACCAATCAATTTCCTTATGCTGCGTATGCCAAATCTTTCCTGGTTTGCTGTTGAAGAACTCGTCTGTCGTGATTTTAAAGCTCGCTTTATTGTTAAATGCGCTATTACGAGTTTCATCTTCCAGCGATCGGAGAAAAAGGGGGACTCTATTCATGAGACCTCTAGAAAATATGCAGGTGCAAATAACCTTTTATCGAAGCTCCTACGCGACAGCTTTGACGACCTTTGCATTGTTTAGCCTAGCATTCTTGCGGAAGAGAAGGGTTTTATTCGATGTAACTGGGCGATATTCCGATTTTTATCGACTCGTTTCTCATCAGTATCTCTTAACATGTAAACCACTTAACACCAGTCAGGGTCGTTTTGGTAATCTGATTTGGATCTGACTTGACCTTTGGCTTGTGCTAATCTCCACAGGCCATACATGCCTTTCGTATTGACACCTCTGTCTCTGATCACCCGTAAAAATCTGTATCACAAATATGCCTGTATGGCTGCGTATTGTTGGGAGAGATGCTGAGAGGGCAATAAAAAAAAAAGGGTCTAAAAAGACTCTTCACAGAACCTACAATGCAGCTTATCGAAAGGATTTGGCTGGCCATAGATATATAATTGCGAATCATCTTCTCAGGCGACTCAATGTTGTTTGCCGGCAGTCTTCTATCAGAAATACTTTCAGATAGTCTCCGTCGACGTTGGATGGCTGACGGAAACAAAAAGGGTTTTTCCATGCTCAAGACAATACTACTGTATTCAGCAAACCGCCTTTAAGCAGTTGTCCGGATCAGATGAAAATATATCCCGAACTCTCAGCAGCTGTTCGGGCTGGGCGGAACGTAAGATGTAACAGGCATCGAAAGTGCGCGTTCTTCCAACAAAAACATCAATTTTTCTGGGTCTGAACTAGCGATAAAATTTTATTCACTACACAATGAATATATAATGGGTTCACGAAAGAGAGAATCTTTTGAAAAATACACAGAGTTAAATAAACATTGGAAATGTGAAGAAGAGACAAAGATTTCGAAAACTACCATTATTTTCCCTAACAGAATGTGAAACCTAAGACTAGAATTCCTAACTCTCCTTTTTAAAGAGATACATTAACTCCGCTAACTTCCGTAATATTTTTTTGTATTCTTTTTTTAAAAAAGATGTAATATAGAAGAAAACATTTAGATTTGTCACATATCTTCTACCTTACTGTCTAAAATCAATAAGCGCTATTGTATACACAACATGCTTAATCCAATATCATGAGCTCCAACAAGAACTTGTTTATATTCAAGAACAAGTGTTTTTCGTTGACCGGCATTCTCGATATTCTAAGGAGTTTTTTTTTAAATAGAGCGATAACATCTACGATAGTGTAAACTGTTAGGTTAGTTAATAACTAGAAAATTAATTAATGCTTCTTATCCAGTTTTTGAAAGGGAAGACCTCTGTCACGGGCCAATATACACGTTCCTCATAATAACAGGGAATTTTTTAGAAGAACTTGTATTTATCGGCTAACAGTTTTAGGTAGACCATGTTAAGACACAGCTTTTTGCAGACATCATTCTCCAGCTTAAGACCCACTTGTACAGCCATAAGCCGCAGACGTACGGGGGTGCTCACCACCAATGTTCATATTCGAAATGTTCGTATTATATATCACAGCACACGTCGTAGACAGAATCCTATTCTTCATGGAAAAGACTATTGTAACTAGAGCATAAATCATATAGAATATATATGTAAGCATATAGACTAATCATTACTTTGTCAGTGTTTCTACTACAACTTCTTCATGAAGAATTTACGTAGTTCCGCTGGTTTCAATACGTACGGCTATTGTCTCTCATATCAACCATTGAAAGGGTTTTAATTGTCCGTAGTCCTTCAATGTAGAAATTATTGAATATCTGGAAAGTAATGTGGGCACGAAGAGATCATTAGGCAGATGGGTGATCAGATCTGCTTACGCAAATGCACTCTTACAGGTGCAGATGGATGCATTGACGGTTCCTATCGTTAACTAAAAGTTTATAGCGATATATAGATCTGCTAAATCCCTAATGACCCCTCACGCGAATGAAAGTCAATGTTTTGAGTTGAAAACACAATGAACGATGAAGACGAAATGGAAAGCATTTTAGATTATACGGTGCGCTTTTGCCAACGATGTCGAATCATGAATGGCTGCTCCTTGTGCATAAGGTAATTTAAATCCTATTTTATGAGGTTTACGACCTAGACGAAAGCGTAACCCGCGTTTGTGCCAGTGTATACGGAGCTCGATGTCACACATTATAAACAATCGTTTTTATCAATGAAAGGTCCATGTATGGCTTTTATTATTAATAATAATAATAATATTGTGTTAGTATGTGTGATTCCAATATCTACACGATATAGAAACGCACATGATGCCATGTTGGGCAAGAACCCACTATACACAAGAAGTTCATATTCGATACTGAACTAGATGATCGTCTTGGAACAACGATGGTGACAAAAGCGTTTTCTTCTACAGGATTTCACCAATCTTTTCAGCGACGGCTTGCGCTTCACCCTTATGTTATAATGCTTTGAAATCCAATAGAAGTTTAAATTAATACGCCATCTTATAAACAATGAAAAGCTGAAATTGATAAGAGCTAATGGTCTTTAATTTCACAAGTTTAACCCAGTGTAGGTGTTGTCAATCTGCGTTGGTCAATACTAATGTAAAGCTGTCCATTCAGAGAAACAAATTACCCTATCAAGCTAGAGACATCTCACCTATGTCCACATTGAAACATGTGCGATGGAAACATCGAGACTCATTTGGCTCATGTTAAAGAAAGGCTATTGAGTATGAAACTCGTTGATTTGTGCAGTCGTGTTGCACATCTCTCACATTAACTCCACTCAACACATTGTTATAATGCAGATTTATTCAGAGTTTTTTCTATCATAAACGTAACTCGTTAACTCAGGGCTCATAGCCTAATTCTTAGTAAGGTTATATCGTAAAGATTTCTTTTGCGAAAATAAAGGTTCATAAAGAGACATGATATCAAAACATTCTACGAGTGCGTCGTTTAATAAGTAAATTTGGATTTTTATAGAAAAATTTAAGTTAAGTATATATAAAACGTGGTGTTTTTCAACAAATGAATTTATATACATACGCGAATATGTATACAAATATAAATTCTATTTTTATAATTCGGGAGCCTTCTACAGAAATCTCATGTCACAACAAACACGACAGTGAACTTCTCAGGCGTCCTACTCGAAGTGTGTATCTATAAAGAAATTTCAATTTAAAAAACAACCAGAACGAAAAGACTGTAAGTATGCGGAGAAAACATTACCTTAAATGTCCTGCTCAAGAAAATGTAAGATGAAGCAGCGGTAATTAAAAGGTTTTCCACAACACAAATCAGATGTTACTATCGATGGTCATTGCTAGACCCTATGCACTTTTATGAGATCAACTTTGAGATTCGTACTGATAAGGATACCTCATTAACCTAAACACCACGATGAAGCTGATTATTGTTCTACAATGAATTATATTCATATGGAATAAGTGAATTTCTATTTGTGTACATATACGAATATGTACATAAATATAGATTCTACATTTACCAAGCCCGGTACAGCCTACGAAGTTTAGACCCGTGGCGACGTGTATATAGTTTACTACGATAATAAAGCGACGTCATTTCCTTATTTGCTATGAGTAATTTGAAGACGCCACCGTTTTTCTCGAACTATGTAAAGTTCCATATTTGAGAAAAAAAATTCCAACAGACAACGGTCACAAATACACTAATGGCTTCAGCCATCTTTCCTGACGTACCACATAGGGTCTATATATATAGGGTATAATATACCGAATAAATGTGACGCTGCGTTGTTTGCAGATTAGAAGTTTCCTAGGCATTTCCACAGATAAGACCCAAACACTCCGAGCATACGAGGTCATATACTCTAAATGAACTATGTCTATAGTACAATCCTCCCTGTAATCATCATCTTAGTGAAAAAACGTCATACGTAAACTTATCTAAACACATCGAGCTAATCTTGTCCGTTACCTACTTCTGTGCATGTGACCCCAGGGCCAACTTAAAGGCAACAGATAAAGAGAACAAAGCTCGGTTGTCAAATAACCAGTTTAGTTTATCTGTACATATAAAGCAGGGTACTTATATATGCGATAAAAAGTCTGCCAGGTTTGGTTATACGACTGCAAGTTTACCTGTGTGGTTGAAAAAGCTATTGCTGCACTTACTATGTGAACCTATTGCACAACTTACATTTATTACGGTGTTCCATTACGGTTTTCACGGGCACCTTTACTACCTGCTTCTGTAAAGTCAAGGTATTGTCTAAGCCATTCTTTTACTGCTTTTTATCTTTTCCTTCTGCTGCCAGCTTTCCGATTGCTGGTTTCGATTGTTTGCCACCTACTATTTGAACACTCTACTATCGCGTCTCTATTACTCTACGACCCTGCGCTTATGTTACGCTAAAACTGGCCTTTATTTTTAATACCTAGGTCATTCCGACGACCAAACAGGTAAGCAATGTTAACATAGCGAAATATAAAAGAATGTATCTTTCGTCTAAAATCTGGACGTTTGAAAAGTTTGCGACCGTTGTTGAGGAAACTAATTAATAGGATCTTTTAGCATAACAGATTTTTCTCAGACTGCGCGTAGATTTCATTCTGATTTAGCCGATTCCTTATTCTGTGTCAGTGACCCTGTCACGATTCTTTTTCCAGTAATTGGTTACCTTTGTTAGAAAAAATGTCCATCAACGTACTGAATCTATGCTGCTATAGAAAAAATCAAAACTCGGAAAGTGATTATTCATTGAATTAATAATTTAATTCATTTACCGAGCAGCTGATGAAAAGAATGTTTCTTTCTCTACCTAATAAACATTTCGTCTTAAACGTTTCACAAATTTTAAGCAATAATACAGCAAACTTACCCAAGTTACGTTCGACAGAGAGTGACACGGTCACGACATGTGACGTGTTCGATAGGAAAGAAATCAGCTAAGCAGAATTACCATCGATTCAAATGACCGTAGGAACACCCATACGGACACATTAACAACAATAGGCGACATCATCTATTTCTTTTTCTACAACTAATTTTTGATAGCA
Source organism: Varroa jacobsoni (assembly GCF_002532875.2). Lineage (NCBI taxonomy): Eukaryota > Metazoa > Arthropoda > Arachnida > Mesostigmata > Varroidae > Varroa > Varroa jacobsoni. Next base: position 103,564 of record NW_019214228.1, read on the forward strand.
ACTGGTGCGTGAACTAATGTGAACTAAATAATGGTAAAATTAGAAATTAAAGGTATGCACAATGAGTGTTTAAGCATCGAAAGCGAGGCGCCATAGTTTGAATGAGGCCGTCAACAGAAACATACTAGGTAATTTTAATTTGCTGTGAACGAAATGGGGCGTGGTAAGAATCACACAATTTTTTAGCATAGGAAAATTTGCTTTTTAATTTTGATATTATTGGAGTTTTAATCGTCTTTAGATGTATACGGATTTTCTAGCTGGTGCAATTTCGATCGCTCGATTCATTGACTGCGTTCCAAAACGGAGGAGTCTTCGCATCGGCGAGCCATATCTTTGTTTTTTTTTTTTTTTTTATAGTTCATGAGAGTTCAACTGAGTTATAAAGATGCAAAATAACCAATTCTATTCTCAATCACAGTTCAATCATCAGAGTCTCGGAGCTAGATTTTCAGGAACCGGCTGAAAAGCAAACTGCGTTGCATAAAAGTTTTTACGTTGGACCATTACGTGGCCATCTTGGGCCAAACTGAAGTAGCTTTATGCCTATAGGCGACTGTATAAAAGCAAACACTATCATTTGATCAGGAATCGTTTTCGAATACTCATACGCATAGTGCGTACGTAAGTACGCCATTAGGTACACACATCAGGACAAAGTGAGAGATCATCTTATCTGGTCTGTTGTGTACTAGCTTTAACGTTGTTTTCAAAAGACTGTGTTACGGTTTTTTTATCATTCTTAAAATAAAATACAACACCCGAAGTTGAGCCATGTGCAAGCTCTTTTCTGTCTGTCCACGACAGCTTGACCTAGCTCGCTTGAAAGTTCATGCAGCTCGGAGTTTAGCGTCCAGGGTTATCGGACCAGGGCAGATAATACGTTATCTACGTTGCTCAAGATCGTGGCCCTCCCTGGAAAGATGAGCGCTTTCCATAGCTTCACTGAATGACAGGCTTTTCTGAATAAAGCATTTGGTGATCCCTGTAACTCCATATCGAGCCGAACGTAGAGGTATCTTTAAGTTCTCTTTTCTAGAAAATTAATGAATCGCTGTAGATTAAATTAGCCCACAAAATAGGTTAGGTTCTGGGGAGTACACTGGTATGATTTGTTTGCCTCGTGGCAACAGTGGCTCCAACGACCTTGTTTGGTTTGTCCTAGAGTATGCAAATTACGATGCCTTACATAGTAATCTTTGAATGGGACCAACAAAGCTTAAATTTAGACTCTACCTGCAGAAACACCCTCGAAGCTTCGTCGTGTTCATGATCTTAGAAGACATATATGCCATTTTACATACGGAGTGAGACATCGGTTAGTGTATTCTATTAGTACACATGGAATGATTCCCAGCAACGTTAAGGTCTATTTATTTATGTACTCAAAAGGTCTGCCAGTCCCTGGTATCAGCATACTATTCTTAGTATTTCGTCTATTGCTGTGAATGCTAGAAATAGTCGCGTAACCAGTGCAGTTGTCCACTCAGTCCGTATCTGAATTACCTGGCAATGTAAACGACACAACGTATTTTTACACGGGGGTGTATTCCGTTACCGGTCCTCGGGCAGCAACCTATAATCTGGGTGGCGTTTGGCTAACACTCTTACATAAGCCGACCTCAGTGCCATCTTTTGCGCCAGGTAACGATTCGCTCGAAACAACTACGGAAAGGCATATATACGTTTTATGCTCGTTAATAAGCTGACCGCACCTGAGCATGCCTACAATAGGAAAGTCGTTAATACGAAATACACGAAAATATATACTGCTATGACTGCTAGCGCCAGCTTTATTGCGTAACTCCTACAGACGTGTCCTAGATTACCTAGATGCAAATGCTGTTTTCTGTAAATAAGGACGCTTTCTTTCGCAGTAAAAATAAACTCACTCCTTTTCATGAGTAGTAAGCTGTTCAACGATATCGTGAGTCCGACAGGCGCACACAAACAAACATTTTGCTATCTACCAGATCAAATTAATACAGCGTTCGATATTGCCCGGTATCGGCGTCAATTAGATTTTAAAAAGTGGCGCGCTACAAGTGTGAGATCATCAGATGTATTGATAAACGAATTAAAAAGATGACCAACTATAAGCCTATCGTAATTAGAATTGTTAGTTGTCTACAACATTATCTATATATGAACAAGTACACATTTGCTTTGAAGCCTCGTTGCGGATCGTCGCGTTTCACTATCGTGTTTTAGCGAGTGATCTCCCACCATTTATTGACGGCTACCATAGAATTCAGTTTCAATCGAATCAGCTGAATATCGATCGACTTCTCAACAGAAAATGTTGTTTTTGCAATAGTCAACCAAATGTTTGGCAAAAAATACGTGTCGTAAAATTCAAAGAACTTTTCCGTATTAAGTACACAACTTCTCACTGCGTTTGTTGTTTCTTGGCGAGAATACTAAATTCCACTTTCTATGGCGGATATGGTGAACGATTTATTGGTGGAAACGACGTAACGCAAGACCATCGTACCGAATTTCGATATTTGGTGACATCGTAGCTCGTGCAACTATTAGATTATCGCGGTCAGCAACGTACCCGTATGCTACTTAACAGAGGTCTATATGGCCAGAAAAGCGAGCCCTGGAATTTTAAAGGTTTTGAATTCATTGGTTAAGTGCTACACGTATCCTAAGTTTGCTTTATAGCGTTGGCTTTATACGCTATGATAACAAAAGGAGAAGATAGGATTTCGGAGGAGAAAAATACTGCTATGTATTTTTGGCATTACAACAATTTCGTATGAACTTTCTATGCGATCTGCGTTCTATTATCGGCCTTTTGAGGCCGGTACAACAACGAGCAAGCAAATAATCATTCAAATATATTTTTATGGTCTAAAAAAAATGAAAACCATATAAAAATTAAGGACTCACTGACTAGTCAATGGAGTAACTTGAAAATAATTAAACATATGAATGCTATGGAGGCGGCATTATATGAGTGGCTAATGTGCATCTTGTCAGGTGCGTTGCTGGGAGCTGGGAATCTCTCAAATCTCAGCATTGGCAAAAATGACTACAAACAATTAGTGATTAGAAGGAATTAATTAAAAAAAGGTAAGCAAACATATGTTAAGGTTTATAGTTGCATATATGGCAGCCATTTTGTTTTATATGTCTGATGGTAAAGTTCTTTTGCTAATGAAAGCGTGTCCTATGCAATGAACAGCAGCAGCAACAACAACAACGAAACGCTTCCGAGAACTTGTTCACACAGAAATATTAAATTAAAATATTAAATGTCGAGGTCTTCTTTTTTTGTACGTGTATATATATATATTAAAAAACCGAGGCATGCCACGGTCTTTAATACACTTTAATACATATATAACGTTTGTGATAATACCGATACCTAAGATAGGAAGAAAAGTAGTTTATATATAGCTCTGTTAGCACGGAATTTGCACGCGATTTGTACGTCTTTTATCGTCTCGCCATATATAAGGATAATAACATTATAACCGCATATTGACTAATACTTCACTAGCATAGCTTCGCCAAAGACCTCATCGATGGAAAAGATTTTTATAAAGCAAGCTACGTCAAGGCTGCATCTGAATAGTTTTACGCATCTAATCGTGGCAGGTGAACGATCCATAAAAGCCATTAGAGTAGAATTCTAATTGAAATGTGAAAAAAATGATCAGTAATTTGATGAAATGCATGACTAAGACAGTTACTCCGTTACATTTAACGTATGCGGCGTTTTCCTGCCCGTCCGTAAATAGGTCGAAAGTACATCTTGAACCGTAGCTGAATTTGGCAATCGTTTTCCAGTTGCATGTATCAGATCAACACTCCTTTCAGTCAGAATCGCGACAAGGCGGAAACGTGTGCCATAGTCTGCGTAAAATGGTTACTGATCGTTTTTTGAACGCCGTATTGTTGCTAATAGGCTATTGTCACATAGGTGCAATATCACTGAAACCTAACCTAACCGAACCTTCTTTATTGTCAGGCGGCAAGAGAAGCAGTTGAACGCTGTGGTATTTTGAAATCGAGAGCCCCATTTAATATATATATATATATATATATATATATATATATAGATTCATAGGAAAACAGGAAAGCTTACTTAGATACTGTTGTTAGTCAACGCGTACTTAAGTCTGATTCAAATTGAAAAAAAAAAGCGTCGCAAGTTTTTAAAAGAGCGGTTCTTGGGGAAGGGTAGAGTTACAGGCCGCCAACTCTTCATTAGACGATATCAGCCAGCCGAGGGTCACAAAAGGGATTCAGATCTAATAAAGAGTACCTCGTTAAAACGGATAATGGAGCATTTTCATTGTATTATTTACATTGATTGCTATATCCTCCTTGCAAAAAGATTAATCTTTTAACTAGATTAAACTGGGTACGCACACATTCTGTCGAATCTATCCCAAGATAGGTGGAATGGCCTTTACTAGCGACCCAGCGATATACCCGAAATAGGGCACCAACGAATGATTATAGACACTCACTAATGCCAAAGCAGGAAGAATTAAGTGGCGTGTCCCTGATTCCATTTTGAACTCGGTTTGGCATTCAGCTGGCTGGAGTCAAAATAAGCGACGGAGTCTAAAGCATTTTGCGAACCTCGAGTGAATTTCTGGGTTGCAATACGAACCAGCCTTCTGAAGGCCGCATCATGTGTAAAAATTTTCAACTACACCATTTCCCGTAACAGGAGTTTAAATAGCAACAATTGGTCTCTAAATAGCTGCGCATACCTCTACTGCCTGTCCCATATACCGTTCGTATTCGTACTGCTTATATGACCATGCGCAAATCAGTAGTGACTTGAATTGTTACTAGTTTATCCAGCTTGAGCTGTTAATCGCTCGCTTTACCGCCAAACGAAAAAAAACTTGCGTCTCGGCGTACCTTGTAACTTTAACAAAAACTTGGAAAACTCAAACGAGTGTTTACAGACGTCAAATTCACACAATTTACACGCTTCGCGCCAGGAGAAGAAATTGTACCATGTTAAAATTGCTATTCTTATCTAATTCTATAGATAGCTTCACCTCACCCTATTAGCTAATTTGGTGGAAATACAGAACCAGAACAAAGCGAATAAATTATCTTTATGCGTCCCCTTTACAAATCGCTAATTTCTAAAAGCGGAAGTGCTGTGCTGTTCTATCGTCATCCTCCTGCTTTTCAGCGCTTGTAATAACGCTTGTTTTCTATGTTGATCCAACACTTTGGCTCCTTTCTCTGACATAAATCAGCAAAAAATATCGCTTCGTGGAAAATAGGAATGATCTCGACACTGCTCTGTGAAAACCGTTAGACGTTTTACGAGGAAACGAGATGATGCGCAGTATTCACCAAGCATACGGTAAGGATCTTCTAGGAAAGCAGCAAGGCACTTCGAGCTGCTGCTATAATTTTATGTATGTTCTATGAGTATATGTTCTCCCTACTTTGAGGGGGTACGGGCATAACAGCTACCATTTAACGGCCTGTTGCTTATGGTAACAAGGCCTACAAATGGAAAAACATAGTAGTTCTTCATCCCACAGGTGTTTGCCTAGGGCAACAAAAAACAATAATAGCTAATAATAATAGTCATTGTTTTATATCTGTCGTAAAATTTAGAAGATGTTTGCACAGTTACTCTGCTTTGTTCTCCACTTACCGTCTAAATATTAAAGTAGCTCGTCCAAGTGTCAACGTTGACTATTCTAGTTTTACTATGAGTATTATTATAGTTTTGGCCGTCGTTATTGATTCGGTATTTCTTCACTACAATCGTAAAGAAGCTGCCGACAGCAGGGTCTCTATTGCTCACAAACTTATTGCCATATCCGTTTTTTTCTCTTACATTCTTCACTGAGCCGCACGACCTTTAGGATCACTAGATAAACCCATGTTAGTAGTCGCTCTGCATGTGCCGCGCAGGGAGGCCCAGCTAAGGTGCTTTTCTATTTATAACGACATCAATCTTCTTCAATTATTACTAGCATTATTAAATAAATCGCATCATCCTATGTAAAAAATAGAAATTCGCGATTTAATGTAGGCCTTGTAAGCGGATTGCATGATGATAAAAGCCAACCCTTCTACCCGAAAGCAAACATCTTCAAGTACTGCTGCTTCTAAATTAGAACCGTTCGACTTTTTTACCTTGCCATTGAGCTAGTCACGTGTGCACGCAAAAAACCTTGCAGATGATACTAAATATCTCCAGAAAATGGCATACACCTATGAAGGCCCCGGTGGAAGCCAACGATGGCGACAACTCAAGCGTTTATACGCACAAAGCCAGGCACGAGAGCACGTATTCATCATGCATGGAATTGGGTATGGTTCGAGAGACTAAACAAATGCAAGGGTTGACAAATGATAGTATCAACATAGTAAGTGGGTCCGATCGGCATTATGTTATTACTTTATGATTATTACTTATTTAGCTAGTAGGAATAAAAATGTTAGATTTTCGTCCATGTAACACTCGTATCAGATTCTATAGTGTTCTGTTATAGCGAACACAGGAACCTTTTTTCTGTAATGTGTGAGATGCGGATTCTGAATACTTATTCCTCTGTTAACTGAAGTTCTGGATTCAGCCAACAATTTCTGTTGTCAGCACATCAGTAATGCCTACATCAATCACTGCATGGTTTTTGCAGGCGCCACTATAGGCCATGGACACTGGGGTAACCGGATTGAATAGGCTTAGCTCCAAATCTGGGCTAACTTGTTGTCACCTTCTTCGAAGAGGTAGCGTCGCAATTAACCTCGTTCTATCAACGCGTCGACTTTAATTAGAAATGCACTTATTAATTTCCAATGTCACTCGGTCGATATGAGCCCCAATAAGGGTAAATCGCGTGGCGGGCTATTTAGTTTCGAGGACATGGAAGATGCGTTCCTTATATTGGCTGCGGACGCTAGGTTTGACAGTGACCTTAACTAAGGACAACATCGTTCTTTGTAATTACCTGTGCGGTACTGGCAGAAATTTGGAGCAGTGGGCAACTAACTAAAAAATTACTGTTATCAGCGCTTACGTTTAGTTATTATACATTGTTTATTCAGTTTAACTTCAAATA